>NW_015169829.1:55278-61945 GCF_001447785.1 Gekko japonicus | reverse complement strand
GTCCCACCTGGAGGCTGGCACCCCAAAGAGAAGGGGCAGAAAGGGTGGTTCTGTGAAATGTCAGAATTTCACTCTGTAGATGCTCAGAGACAGGCCACATCTCCTGCTAGGGCACCACCAGTGTTCCCTCTAAGCTGAGTTAGTGTGAGCTAGCTCACAATTTTTTAGGCTCTGGCTCACACATTTTTGTCTCAGCTCAGGAAGGATGGCTCCAGAGCAAACTAATTTATGCAGCAGCCAAATCGCTCGCTCACAACTTTAATGCCAGCAGCTCACAAAGTAGAATTTTTGTTCACAAGACCCCACAGCTTAGAGGGAACATTGGGCACCACCCTGTGGTATGTACCATGCAACAACGGCTGAAGGAAGAAAAGGGTGCACTGATTTCTCTTCGAAGAGAAGAAACAGAGGGATAACATCCAGACTGCAAGATGTCATAGTCCCGCTGTATAATGCACTGGTCAGGCCACGCCTGGAGTATTTTGTGCAGTTCTGGAGGCCTCACTTCCAAAAGGATGTGGACAGAATGGAGCAGACGCAGAGGAGAGCAATGAGGACGATCAGGGGTCTGGAGACCAAGTCCTGTGAGGAAAGGCTGAGGGACTCGGTGATGTTCAGTCTGGAGAAGAGGAGGTTGAGGGGGGACAGGATCACTCTCTTTAAGCATTCGAAGGGCTGTCCCTTAGAGGAAAGCAGGGAGCTGTTCCTGTTGGCAGCAGAGGAGAGGACTCGCAAGAATGGGTTTAAATTAAGGGCAAGAAGGTACCAGCTGGATCTTAGGAAAAACTTTTTGACAGTAAGACTTGTGCAACGGTGGAATCAGCTGCCTGGGGAGGTGGTGAGCTCCCCCTCACTGGCAGTCTTCAAGCAGCGGCTGGACAAACCCTTGTCAGGGATGCTCTAGGCTGATCCTGCATTGAGCAGGGGGGTTGGACTACATGGCCTGTATGCCCCCCCCCAACCCTGTGATTTTATGATTCTATGAAAAGAGAAATCTCTATTTAAATGGGGGGGGGGGAGGAGGAATAAGAGGGATTAATGACTGTGTCTAAAAAAGTAAAAGTCTGGAAAAAGAAATCCCCCTTCCCGTAACACCGTGCTTGGCTTTTAAATAAGGGCTTCCGTTCCTAACACTTGGTGCCTTCAGTCCCGATTCCAGAAACAATGAATTCCGTTGAGGCGCAACCTTTCACGGCTCTCCAGCCTGCTGTGAGCCCTGGAGATAAAATTAAACCCCCCTTGACAGACAGTCGCTCCTAAATAACCCAGGGGGCATTATTTCATCCCTTCTTGCAAGCTGCGACTGCTTCGCTAGGGAAATGCAGTCGGTCGTCGCCGGGGCCCGCGGATGATTCAGGCTGACACATTTGCATGACGTCCGCCGCTCGGAATGGAAAATATCTGGGAAATGATACATCGAGCGTGCGTGTATGCACACATGTGGGGGGAGGGGGGTGTCTTGTGACAGGGAGAAGGTCAGAAACAAAAGAGTCCCCGTCCCTTTCACTCACTAGCATCACAGGGAGGGGGGAAAAACAGCTATGACTAATTAAGGGATGATTCAAGGAACTCTTTTAGATATCGCCCGCCACCCTTGACCTTCAGTCAGGTGGCAGTTTCTGTCAGGATGTGGTCCGACCCAAGACATTGTAGGCTTAACTTGTAAAATCCAAATTGTACACTTCAAGATATATATATATATATACAGGGGTCATTTCGTAGAAAAAGAGCTAGGGGAACTCATTAGCATAACTCATTAGCATATGCCACACCCCCTGACATCAGGGGCCCGGCGGTGGAACTGCAAGGCCAGCGGGCGTGGATGGGGTTGCCAACTACATCCTGACAAATTAATGGGGATTTGAGGGGTGGAGCCTGGAGAGGGTGGGGTTTGCAGAGGGGTGGGACCTCAGACAGGTAGAATGCCTCCAAACCAGCCATTTTGTCCTGGGTAACAATTGCTGCCAATCTCCAGGTGAGGGCTACAGGTCACTCACAATTACAACTGCTCTTCAGGTATATATATATTTCTGTCCTTGAACGCCCCCCGTTTGCTTCACATTGTCTCATGGCTTGGCCAGATCTCATCAGAAGACCTTATGGCCATCGGGTCCATCAAGGTCAGTATTGTCTACTCTGACTGGCAGTGGCTGAATCAGACCATCGGGTCCATCAAGGTCAGTATTGTCTACTCTGACTGGCAGTGGCTCTCCAGGGTCTCAGGCTGAGGTCTTTCCCATCACATTCTAACTGATCCGTTTTAACTGGAGATGCTGGGGACTGAGCCAAGCCCCCCCCCCATTAATACATGAAGCTGTCTTATACTAGGCTATGGGGCCATTTCTGTTGGCTCACTTTCACTCATTCGTTGTTGTTTTTTTGCTTGGCACTTTGGGTTTGTCCTTCAGAAAAAAAGGTGGAATACCAATACAACCAACAAGTAAATCAATGATGAGGAAGAAGAAGAAGAGGAAGAAGAGGAGGAGGAGGAGACTGGATGTAATAAAACCAACTTCTCCTCCTCCTCCTCCTCTTCTTCTATTGTTTAAATGGGGCAAAACACCAGGACCTGAATGAAATTGTGATGTAGCCCGCCAAACTATTTTCCATCTGCCACAGGAATGTGAGCATCGTGCTTTCCAGGGAGATGTGACGGAGCTCTTTGAACTCTTCCCAGCTGCGGTTGAGTGGACTGAAAATTTAGTTATTAGTATTTAGGGGGATTGCCCAATCGGTCTGCATACCTGTTGTATCAGCTTAGTTCTGTATTTTATATTATTATATGCTGCCTGTGTGTAACTCTGCTATAAGAGAGAGAGAAAGAGAGAGAGAGAGAGAGAGGTGTTGTTCAGATGAAATGGATGAGGGAAGAATGACGATGGCCACTTTGGAAGGCATAGACTAGCATGAGAGAATGCATGACTGGGCTAAGGTTGCTCCACAAACTTCCATGGCACGGTAGGGATTTGAACCTGGGTCTTTCAGATTGCAGTCCAACACTCTAGCCATTGTCTCAAATTTATCCATAAATAGAAATAAGGGTTTCTCTCCCCTCTCTGCATTCTTTTGTGCCTGGGATTATTAGTTAGCCCTGTTGAGGTCAACTGTACTTACTTTGAGTAAGCAAGCATAGGATTGCACCGTCAATTAATTTTTCCTCATTAGAAGGTTCAGATTTTTATTCATATTACTGTAATGGAGTCTCAGTGGTTGCTGAACTGAAGAAGTGGCAGGACTGACGGGAGAACGGAAGGCCTTGCTAGGTTGCAGGTTTGTTATAAAAAAGTCAGAAGCTTGGAACATTTGAGCACGTTACTGGTCCTCTTTCACAGTAGCTCTGTACAGATGTGCATGAAGATGTGACACAAATCTGAGCAGGGTGGCCTGGCACACGTCCAGGATCACGCGAACTGCCCCTGCTACCCATCTTCAGATGCGTACTCCAGCGTGGGCACAACGCCAACATGCAGGGTTGCCATGTTCTCACCAGTGGTGGGGGATCCCGCTCTGCCAGCAGGTGCTTCCCAACTTTGCTTATGTGGGCATTGGGAGAAAAGTGGACAGGGAAATCGAGAGTGTCCAGTGTGCTGATATCATTCCTTGTGTGCTCAGAAATGACACCAGCATGTCACTGGGGATGCTGTAGCTACGGCATCCCTGGTTAAACCATAGAGTTTTGACCAAATGATAGAGTGCCCCTGGTTAAACCATGGTTTCCCCCAAATGCTAGAGTGTCCATGGTTAAACCATAGAGTTTTGCCCAGATGCTACAGCATCCCCGGTTAAACCATAGAGTTTTGCAAAAATGCTACAGCATCCCCAGTTAAACCATAGAGTTTTGCCCAAATGCTAGAGTGTCCCTGGTTAAACCATAGAGTTTTGCCCAAATGCTAGAGTGTCCCAGGCAACTCAGTGATGTCATTTCTGGATGCATGGAGAATGATACTAGTGTCTTGCCGTCATTATACTGCAAATGAGCTCCCCCATGCCGGGTAAGTCTACTTTCACTTGTTGGCCCTGTACTGGCAACCATAGCAACATGAGGTCCTTTGACCTGAAAGCATTTGAACCAAATAAGTCATAGACGTGTTCCGAACCTTTTAGAAGAAGAAGAAGAAGAGAAGAAGAGATTGGATTTATACCCCGCCCTTCACTCAGAGTCTCAGAGCGGCTTGCAAACTCCTTTCCCTTCCCCTCCCCACAACAGACACCCTGTGAGGTGGGTGGGGCTGAGAGAGCTCTGACACAAACTGCTCTTTTTCAAGGACAGCTGTGCCAGAGCTTGTGACTGACCCAAGGTCACATCAGCAGGTGCAAGTGGAGGAGTGGGGAATCAAACCCGGTTCTCCCAGATTAGAGTCCGCGCACTTAACCACTACACCAAACAAAATGCAAAGTATTCCTTGTAGTTCTCCATAAGTTAATTTCAGGATTTTTTTTTAAAGTAAATTGCATCATCTCATTCTCTTGCTGTGGATACTCCAGTGTCTCCCTCCTCCCTGCACAAGAGCCACGCTGCTCTCTCTTAAGCCGTTTGAGGATTCCTGGCTGTCAGAGTTGAGTGCAGCACACACAAATTCCTCTCCGGACCTTTGCAGCACTCTTTTCTTCCCTCCCTTCCTCAGCCCCATCCTTTTAACCACAGTCATAAACATTTTGGACATTCCAAAGGAGGGGAGGGCAAAGAATCCAGGCAGAGGAAGAGCATATAAATATTTCATCAAGTGCAAGAACCAAAAAATGTGAACAAATTAAGAACAGCACATCTCGGTTGCCACAACCGGTATTTTATACCTTCTCTCTGGGCACAACTTTTGGAAAGCAAAAACAGAAGCAAAAGGAAATGAAACAATGATGATGACATAACCTTGTTGCGGTTCTGCAGGGCCTGCGAGACGGAGCTCTTCCGCCGGGCATTTGGTTGAGGCACGAACGACGTCCCCCTCTCCCCCCCCAGCTTCTTTGGCCCTAACTTTTCCTGGCCAATTGTCCACCAGTGACCTGTTTCTGACTAGTCATCTGACAATTTTATAGTTACACAGTATTTCACAACCTTATCTGAGCCCATTGGGGAGGGCGGTATATAAATCTAAATAAATGAATTGTGTATGCTTTAGATCCTGTAAGGCCTCACGAGTCTGAATGGAATTCTCTACCACCGAATTTCACCACCAGATTCAATCGGTACACTCACCCGCATGACACACTGAAATGGACCTCAGTGGACCTTTTTGTTCCGTACAATTCTTTTTTTTTTGCTGCCTGCAAAATAAATCTTCTATCTTTATGTATTTAGTTTAGGTATGTGTTTACAAGCTTTGGCTCTCTGGATGTGAGAGAGGCCTGTGGGTTGTGCGCCCAGCCTAAGGATCCATAGCTGGTTTCCAAGATGAATGTTTAATGCCTCCAGTACATATGACCTCAGAGAATGAGAGTGCATTTATTCAGCCAAACACATGATTCTAACAGAGTAAAACACATATTCGGATATATATAATGCATGCGATGCTCTTCGAATAAACATTTTCGGTCAGAACATTTAAAAAAAAGAAATTCTGAAGAAAGGAGCCAAAGAAAGGATTGCCTACATGCACAGAAACAACGAGGAAATGGATTAGGATTAGACTAATGGCACTCGTCCTGTCCCATACCATTTCATGGTTTGGATCCCACCGTAAAAGATCACGACTTGATTGTCTCTGTTGTTTTCCAGAGTTGCCAACAGAGTATAAGAGTTTGCTCTTTTGAAGCAGAAGATGCCGATACCTAGGTATGAAATGTCTCCATTCACAATTGTGTTGGAATATATAGGTTTTGTCAGGTGAAGAAGAGGTGAAGACTATATTTCGAAACTCTCTATTGCTTGCTTATTAGCTTGAGAGCCAGTTTGGTGTAGTGGTTAGGAGCACAGACTCTAATTTGGGAGAGGCAAGTATTCCTGCATTTATAGACAGGTCTCTTGTCAGTTACTATTTACAGCTTTTGGTGCAGTGGTTAAGTGCGCGGACTCTAATCTGGGAGAACCGGGGTTGATTCCCCACTCTTCCACTTGCAGCTGCTGGATGATCTTGGCCAAGCCATAGTTCTGTCAGAGCTGTCCTTGAAAGGGCAGTCCTCAGAAGAGCTGTCTCAGCCCCACCCACCTCACAGGGTGTCTGTTGTGGGGAGGGGAAGGGAAAGGAGATTGTAAGCCGCTCTGAGACTCCTTCAGGTAGTGAAGGGGTGGGGTATAAATCCAATCTCCTCCTCCTCCTTCCTAGTAGCATTGGCTATAACCAGGGGTCATTTCCTGCAGGAGTGCACAGGAGCAGAGCTCGGGCAGTAAGGAGCCCAGGGGGCAGGTACATGCAACAAGCCCCACCCCCTGCTCTCAGCAGCCCTCAGTCGGGCCATGAGGAGCAAGAAGCAGCCAGGTAAGTTAAAGAGTCCCCCCCCCCGGCCCGCCTTCAGGTACAAGGTCTCCCTCCTCTGTGAGGGCAGATCTGCGCATTCCCCCCTCCATAGCTAGCAATACAAAACAATCCAGTGGCACCTTTAAGACCGAGTTTTATTCAGGTACAAGCTCTCCCTTCTCTGTGAGGGCAGATTTGCACATTCCGCCCTCCATAGCTAGCAATCCAAAACAGTCCAGTAGCACCTTTAAGACCGAGTTTTATTCAGGTACAAG
>NW_015169829.1:52150-54682 GCF_001447785.1 Gekko japonicus | reverse complement strand
TGAAGCGCCCCCCCCCCCCCCGGCCCGCCTTCAGGTACAAGGTCTCCCTCCTCTGTGAGGGCAGATCTGCGCGTTTCCCCCCTCCATAGCTAGCAATACAAAACAAACCAGTGGCACCTTTAAGACCGAGTTTTATTCAGGTACAAGCTCTCCCTTCTCTGTGAGGGCAGATTTGCACATTCCGCCCTCCATAGCTAGCAATCCAAAACAGTCCAGTAGCACCTTTAAGACCGAGTTTTATTCAGGTACAAGCTCTCCCTCCTCTGTGAGGGCAGATCTGCACGTTCCCCCCCTCCATAGCTAGCAATCCAAAACAGTCCAGTGGTGAAATGACCCCTGGCTATAACATACCTCAAACTACTTGGGAAAGGGCCCAGCAAAAACATTTTGAGGACAGGACCACTGCCTTGACCATGGATAGCCCAGGCTAGCCTGATTTTATCAGATCTCGGAAGCTAAGCAGGATCGGTCCTGGTTCATATTTGGATGGGAGACCACCAAGAAAGTCCAGGGCTGGTATGCAGAGGCAGGCAATGGCCAACCACCTCCGAACATCTCTTGCCTAGAAAACCCTACTGAATCACCCTAAATCGGCTGCACTAACAACTCGCATACAGCAAAGAAGTCAGAAGACTGAGTTTTTGCAGATGTGTGGAACTCCACAGATCAGCTGTATGCTTTGGGGGAAATGGATGACATTTCAAAGACTAGTGCTGTTTGCGGGAATGCTTTCTCGCCCTCCCCGTTCAACGGGGACATTTGTAAACAAACATCACCAGGAGTTACCTACCGATCACTCCTCCGCTCAGACTGCAGACTGATGGCAAATCTCGAAGAACAGTTGGGGGGGGGGGAGCGGATGTTTTTTAATCCGGTGCTCAGAAATAATTTGATATCATATTTGCGCTCACACCGTCTCACCTGCCTTGCCTGCAGCTGTCCCTACCTGCCATCTGTCAAATCCACCCAACAGAGATGTTTTGCTTGGTTATCTTGATCACGCTCAGCTTGGGATGGAAAGGAGATGTGACGGACGGGATCTGTACGTGCTTATGACAGAGGCACCAGACTCCATTTTGTGAGGTGTAGACATCAAATGTGCAACAACCCCGAGTGGGAGGCCGACAGAAACCAAGATGGAGATGTCACATTTTGACCATCCTGTCACCTCAGTGAAGTGGATCCTTGGCCTTATTTCCATAGTTTAATACTTTTCCTTCCTTTGCACCCAGGAAGAAGAAGAAGAAGAAGAAGAGTTGGATTTATACCCTATCCTTCATTTGATCTCAGAGCAGTTTACAATCATCTTCCCTTCCTCTCCCCACAATGGACATCTTGTGAGGTAGGTGGGTCTGAGAGAGCTCTGAGAGAAGTCCTCTCGAGAGAACAGCTCTGAGAGAACTGTAACTGATCTAAGGTCCCCCCGCAGGCTTCATGTGGAGGAGAGGGGAATCAAACCTGGTGTTCCAGATTAGAGTCTGCTGCTCTTAATGACTACACCAAACCACAACACCAAACTTCAAGTGTTCAAAAGGCATTAGATCTTCAAGGAAACAGTTATTGGTTAGAGTTCTCTTTGGAAGGAATTTTAAACGGGCACCCTGCTTTGTGATTGGTCCAAAAGGTGAACTCCCCAATCATGAGACACCCTTGACATAACCGCCCACAGAGTGTAAGCCAGGAGTCCCAATATGGTCCCTGTGGGTACTATGGTGCCCACTTATGCCGGTTCTGGTGCCCGCCAAGTGTTTATAGAAAGTGGGTGGAGCCAGGTTGGGCTTTTGCCAGCAGGGCTTCTAATTGGCCACTGTAGATTTGATTGGGCCATTTTAAAAAAAAAATGTTGCTTTGGCAAAAGCTGCTACCACCTCACAAGGAACTTACCTGCATCTTTCAAAGTCACTTTCCTGTTTTTCATGTAGTTGTAAGGTTAATTTGTCCATTTCTGCTGCCTCTACTAATCGGAAAATAAGTTCTTTTCTTGACGGTGTTTCTTCTTTTTCCCAAAATTTTTCATATAAAATTCTAGCTGTTATTACAATTTGTATCCTGCATGTTAACATTTTGTGGAATCATATTTAATAAAAAACAATTCTGGTATGAAAGGTACATTCATGTTAAGTATTTTTTGTACTGTTTCATGTATCCATATCCAATATTTTTTAACATCACAGGTCTACCACATATGGTAAAAAGAACCAATTTTTCGCTTACATTTCCAACAAATATTTGACATACTTGGACACAGGGGTCATTTCGTAGAAAAAGAGCTAGGGGGACTCATTAGCATAACTCATTAGCATATGCCACACCCCCTGACATCACCGGATGTGTGTCCTCCCCACAGCCAGCGGCGACCTCCAGCGGGCACCAGCAGGGAGCTCCAGGCCCCGCCCTCCCGCACCTCACCCGGGGGGATGGCGTCCCCCCGCGTCCCCCCCCCAAATGACCCCTGCTTGGATACCATTTCACTAACTTTTCAGGAGTCATATTCCATCTATAAAACATTTGGTATATATTTTCTTTATATGA
>NW_015169829.1:49078-49856 GCF_001447785.1 Gekko japonicus | reverse complement strand
CACTCCGTGTCTGAACTTCAAAGATGACCACAGGCTTAAAGAAACTGGGGAAAGCTGGTGTAGTGTAAAATGGATCCTTTGGAAATGCAATTCCTAGAGCTGTGGCAATTCCTAGAGCTACCTTTTGTCACTTCCTGTAAGTACATGAGGCTGCATTAAAAAAAAAATCTCCTGCCAGAACTCCATGTGGTGGAGAGCAATGAAACCTGGGGGTGGGAGATCCCCTACCACTGCCAGGGGCTGGGCATACCCACTACAGGTAGACCATGTGACACTTCAAAATTCAAAGCAAAATCTGAGTCCAGTGGCATCTTTAAGACCAACAAAGTTTTATTCAAGGTATAAGCCTTCATGTGCACACACACTTCTTCAGATATAATAAAATAGAAATTATCAGCCCATACATCATATAGGTAGAGGGTGAGAGCAGTAAATTAACGTTCCACAATTGTGCCCATCAGTCTCCAATTCTGACATTTATTCCCTTCACTATGCCCCACCCTGGAATTAAACCCAAACCAATTTATTCCCTTCACTATGCCCCCCCCCCCGGAATTAAACCCAAACCAATGGTAACCATATAAACTAAGCTTGTTATTCCTGTTTGGTCTTTGAATCTGTTAAACATCTTCATTATGTTGTACTAAGAGTAAGGCCCGCTGTGGGAAGAAATACAATGAGCTCTAGAAAGAGGCTCCAGGTGAGCTGTGGCTGGAGTGGCGGCAGAGGGGAGGGGGAAATAGAGGGAGGCATGCCAGGGTTACTTCCTTCTGCTTAG
>NW_015169829.1:44272-48813 GCF_001447785.1 Gekko japonicus | reverse complement strand
TAGAGCCTGGGGAGGGGAGGGTTTGGGGTGGGGAGGGACCTCAGCAGGGTGTAATGCCATAGAGTCCACTGCCCAAAACAGACATTTTCTATCGGATAATTGATCTTGGAGATCTCCAGGTGCCACCTGGAGGTTGGTTGAAGGACTTCAGTGAGGTATAATGCCATGGAGCTCACCCTCCCGAGCAACTGTTTTCTCCAGGGGGACTGATCTCTGTAGACTGGAGACCAATTGTAATTCAGAGAGATGTCCAGGCCTTCCCTTTCCCCCCAATCCCTTTCAATTCCAACAGGGGTTGTTTCGTAGAAAAAGAGCTAGGGGAACTCATTAGCATAACTCATTAGCATATGCCACACCCCCTGACATCACCAGAAGTGTGTCATGAGGCCACACACCCCTGCCATCACCGGAAGTGTGTCATAAGGCCACACCCACCACTCAGTTAGTCTTAGTCTTAAAGGTTAGTCTTAAAGGTGCTATTTGAACTCTTGGACTATTTTACAGCAACAGACTAATACAGCTACCTCGGGGAAGCTCCTGGATGGGGCTGGGAGTCCTTGCGGAGGCCACGTGGAGTGGCCTCGGCCAGGCAGAGGGGGAGGATGCCAACTTACCCTCCTAGTTTTATTCCATAGAGCTCCCCCCCCCCCCCCAGCAACTGTTTTCTCCATGGGGACTGATCGCTGTAGACCGGAGACCAATTGTAATTCAGAGAGATGTCCAGGCCTTCCCTTTCCCCCCAATCCCTTTTCAATTCCAAAGCTGTTTCCCAGTTAACACTGTAACTGATAAACAGTTTAACCGACTCGTTGCTAATGCCCCACAGCCTCTTGGGACTCCCAACCTGGGGTTGACCTGGGGTTGTAGTTCTAGTTCCCTTTGCTATGGTTGCAGTAAGGCCAACTGAGAACTACAACTCCCAAGGTGCAATGCATCAAAAGTCGGGGTGTAAGAATGGAGGAGCCAGTGGGATGGGCCAATAGGACACCAAGGAAGCTTCCCCAGTGGCCAACGGGAGAGTAGGTGAGTCGTCGCCAGCATGGCTTGCCGTATATATGATGCTAATTTACTGCTCACCCTCTACCTATATGTATGGACTGGCAATTTCTATTTCATTGTATCTAAAGAAGTGTTTGTGGACACGATTGCTTATACCTTGAATAAAAGTTGTAGGAAAGCTATATTGACTCAAACATCTTCATGTTCCAAACACAATTTCAAAAGGGCCAGACAAGCAGGACCTCCTTTCTGGAGCACCTTTTGGGCAAACCTGCCCCTCTACACAATGGGAACCCACCAGTCCACAATACCCCTAATCTGTCAAGGGTTTCTCAAACTCACCACTCCCAAGAGAACACAAATCCAGACTCCTGTTGGAAGAGATCAGCTGGTTAGTTCCTCTGATAACCCAATGGGGTTGAATAGGGAAGGGCCATGGTTTTAGGGAAGGGTAGAGTCTCTGCTTGGTGGTAGAGTCTCTGCTTGGCATGGAGAAGGTCCCAGGTTCAATCCCCGGCATCTCCAGTTAAAAGGACCAGGCAGTAGGTGATACGAATGGATCTTCCTGGTGCTGGTCCTATGTTAGGAAAAACTGAGGCAGGTGGCCACTCTTGCTCGTGGAAACAGTAGATGAAACCTGTGACATCCCTCTGGGACTATTCGTTTTACGAAATTTATCGGGAAGATCCGGTGTGAAATCAAGACTGAGCAATCAAATAACAAAACACATCTCTTGCTGGAGCTCCTCTTTTCTGGCTAGCTCCTCCAGGCAGGGCAGCCCTGGTCATGGTAGGAATCCCCCACCCTGAGCTCCTGTTACCTGCCAACCCTCCAAGTGGCAGCAGGGAAAAAATACAGAATAACTCAACAGTGTTGCGAGTGTGATGATGTCCCTTACCCGGAAGCGAAAGTGGTTGCTCTAGGAATGTGGTTTTACCATAGAGTTTTCAGCAATCCCTTGAGCTACCATAATCTCTTCTGGGTCTTCTTCAGAAGCGATGTTATTGCTCTCTCAGCTCTGCCCCCACCATGTCCCCACCCCAACCCCTCTGTCCAGTTGCCAGTTTCAACCTAGCAATCCTACCTCCAAGGTCCCATTTATGTGAAAACAACAACAGGCTCTTCTTGAAAGCAGTGCGTGCCTTACTAACTCACAGGGCTGCCGAACTGCTACAAAAGTGTCCTAAAGACTATTGCCTCAAAGCAGTAAGAAGTTACTGCCCTTTCAATGAAAACAGGTTCTTGCTGGTTCTTGCTATGGCAATAATTTCTGCTACTACTTGTTAAGACTGACTCACACATTACAAAGTCCTTGTTGCCACCATGAGGACTTTGGATAGGAGCTTCGGGAATGGGAACATGCGCACCGTGATGTCACTTCCAGGGAAAACTAGGAAGTGATGACAGGTAGCTCTAGGAATTGCAAGCAATTTCCTAGAGCTACCTGATGTCTCTTCCAGGTTTTTCCCAGAAGTGATGTCATGGCACACAGGATGCTGGATTTAAAAAAAAAATTCACCAGTGCTCAGAGTACTGGTGGACAACCAGGGCTACTGGTGGGAGGCCTCCTACCATACTGGGATGTCACAAGTGTCTATTTAATGGTTTTTTAATGGGATGTCACAACTATTCATTTAATGGTTCCTTTCTTTCTATATATCTTTTTCGAGAGCCTAAATGTAATGTAATACTAATAGATTGAAGTTCCTTTAAGAGACAACGTAGGAGTGTTAAGCAGCTGTTTTCCATTTGTCTTTTGCCCCTGATAAACATTGTTAGTAGCATCTATTTCCTCACTGACAAGAGAGATTGTGAGCACATGTCGACATGGAGAATTATATGTTTTAGACTGGAGAAAATACTTGACCTTGCTTGTTTGTTGGGTGAGGGTTTTTCTGCTGACAAATGATATCTAAGCATTGCAATTTAAGTAATTAATGGTGTTACTAGATAGCCTATGATTCTTTGTAGATGCCTTTACTGGAAAAGGGTCTGGATTGCTGAAACGTGGGAGTCAGCCGGAAGCCCCGCCTCGTTTGAGCTTTGGACACTGCACACATTTTGATTAATTCTGCTTATACGTTTTCCTTGGACTTTCCCCCTTCTGTGGGTTCTCCTGTATTCCATTTTGAGCCTGATGGAGACAACTACATTTTTTTTTTTTTTGTACTGAATGTCTTAGATGGTATACTGGAAATACCTAATACATTACAATAACACTTTGAGGATATATAATCATTTTTACTTTTTGCCTTTATTGTAAAACACTATATTACACAATGGTTGTTTTTGCTGTCATACTGGGAAGCCCGGCAGCCCTAACTTAGTATCAGACATGCACCGGGAGTTCATGCTCCTCTCCACTAGTATATAGAGTGATTCTGCACTGGCTTTTCCCTCTGTTGTTCTACCAAACCCAGATTGGAACAGAAATTCCCCTCTGCATTGCATGCCACTTTCGCTTTCTTTGATCATCGGGTTTTATGGTGCCTTCTGCATAGATTTATGGCCCTTCAGGGTGACTTTGCAGTCAGTACAGCGTTGCCCCAGGGGTATTTGAATGTGGTTTTGAGCTGCGCCTTTTCCTCAGTGTTGAGACAACGTGGAGCGAATGGCAGATGTGGAATTGCCTGCAGTCTCTGAATTTTCTCTCTTTCGCTCTGTCCAAGAGCTCCGAAAGTGTATTCCAGAGCACGCTTCCCTCTGGACCACCGAGGGAACTCGGTGTGAGTCAGTCTTAACAAGTAGTAGCAGAA
Source organism: Gekko japonicus (assembly GCF_001447785.1). Classification (NCBI taxonomy): domain Eukaryota; kingdom Metazoa; phylum Chordata; class Lepidosauria; order Squamata; family Gekkonidae; genus Gekko; species Gekko japonicus. The sequence goes on along the minus strand of NW_015169829.1, from coordinate 45,058 downwards.
AGTATTGCCATAGCAAGAACCAGCAAGAACCTGTTTTCATTGAAAGGGCAGTAACTTCTTACTGCTTTGAGGCAATAGTCTTTAGGACACTTTTGTAGCTCGAGGTGTTTCTGCGCCCTAGGCAAGGCTGCCTTGTGGCGCAGATGCCAACCTCCCGGTGGGGCCTGGAGACCTGGAGACCTCTGGAGCCAGCCACCCTTTTGCTGCTGCCACCACCGCCTCTTCCCCCCCGCCCCTGCCACCACCAAAGGGGGGAGGAGGGAGGGAGGCACAGTTTGGCACCCCATACAGGGTCCGGCGCTCTAGGCGAATGCCTAGTTGGCCTAGTGGGTGAGCCGGCCCTGGGACCACGTGAAACGAAACAGAAGCAACCAGCTTCGCGTTTCCTCTCTGCAGCCTTGTGTGTGATACAAATCTTCCCTCGATGCGTTGGCACCGTATGTAAATGGAACAAAACTTCCCAGGGAGCTGGCACGGCGGGGATCCCTTGTTGCTCCCCCCGATGAGCTGATGAGCGATTTTCAAAATGTTACGTGAATAAATTAATTGCTAATCCTTGCTAATAATGACATTTCTGACATTTTCCTGGGAGAATGTGACACACGTGCACGTGGGGGTCCTCTTCTCCGCCGGGAGAGGGGAGGAGAACGGAAGAATATTTCCCTTCTTAATGCGGTTGAAATACAGAATTACGCAGATAATGGGTTTTCACTGTCACCAGTGGTATTTCGCTACTCTCTTAGATTAGTGTTTTTTAAAGTGGATTGTGACAGATGAGTTTCATCC
>NW_015169829.1:41540-43360 GCF_001447785.1 Gekko japonicus | reverse complement strand
AAGAAAGAAAGAAAGAAAGAAAGAAAGAAAGAAAGAAAGAAAGAAAGAAAGAAAGAAAGAAAGAAAGAAAGAAAGAAAGAAAGAAAGAAAAGTAATTGGGGTTTCATTACACATATTTACTTGTAACATTTGGTAAGCTATGCCCCTTGAGTGTTTAAGCTTTATAGGTTTTTCCAATTAGGAAACCGGAAAAGCCATATATCCTCTTGGGCGTCATACTCTGAATGAGTAATAAAGTACTAAAGGAAGGCAGATGAAAGCATTTTCCATTTTCTAAATTGTCATTTTGTCTCAAGAGCCCTTGAAGACACTGCAAAATCTGGGCAACGGCGAAACATTTCAAAGGTCAGGGATAATAAAAACATAAGTTTTTAACATGTATTTATTTCTGGGTTCTCACAACAGTGTCAAAATCCAGTCTCTTTCTTCCGACTTCCCGGGTCACAGGTCTTTAAAATTCTGATCACAGTGATAATGATGCTTTTGCTTAATGTGCATATAATATTTAGCAGTTCTTTTTCCAAATGAAATAAGCACAATGGGGAAATGATGAACTATTTCCACAATGAGTTTCAGCCTCACCCACTCAAGCCATGCAGGAGAGGCAATTTGAACGCAGCTCCGGCATTCAATGAATATGCAAAACCACCAGTCCGTGGACAAGGCCTTGATGTGTAATAGAAGGTCAACAGGAATCCAGTCTGAAGATGTTGCAAGCTGCATGATAAATATTCACCACCGAAAGGAGGAGGAGGAAGAAGAAGCAGCAGGAAGGAGCAGGACCCAAAGGCATAGCCAACAGAGATGTGCACCAACACCAAAAACTGGATTTGGAATCTCGATTCAGAATTCACAGAACTGTCATCCTTCAGAAACAGAGCTCTGATTATTCTACACATTCTGAATTTCCAAATATTCAAAATTCCTTAAAAGGCAATAAGCAGCTGCCATTTCCCACTATGAACAAGATAAAGGGCTTTACCTAGGAATGACAGCCGCCAGGCGGGATCTGGGGTTCCCCCAGAATTACCGCTCCTCTCCAGACCAAAGAGATCAGTTTCTCTGGAGAAAATGGATGCTTGGGAGGGTGGACTCTGTGGCACTGTACCCCACTGACATCATAGAATTGGAAGGGACCTCCAGGGTCATCTAGTCCAACCCCCTGCACACTGCAGGAAATTCACAAATACCCCCCACAGCCCCCGTGACCCCTGTTCCATGTCCAGAAGATGGAAAAAAACCCCTCCAGGATCCCCGGCCAAACTGGCCAGGAGAACAATTGCTTCCTGACCCCAAAGTGGTGATCAGCATCCCTCGGCCTGTAAGAAAGGGCCACAAGAACTAAGCACGGATGCAACCCTTCCTGCCCTCCCTCTCATGATCTTCCTAAGTTCAGAAGATCCGCATCGCTGTCAGATGGCCATCCAGCCTCTGTTTGAAAACCTCCAAAGAAGGAGAGCCCACCACCTCCCGAGGAAGCCTGTTCCTGATTGACAGAACTATGGTTGAGAATTCCTGTTTATCACCGCCCCCCAGCAGCAAATCTCCAGTGTCAGTCTAGCTCTATACATTCTTATTCAACCTTCCCCCCTTGACACTTGAGACAGCATAGGTGGTTCTCCTTCCTCACAACCAGAGGTCATTTCGGGGGGGGGGAATCGCGGGGGATCGCAGTTCCCCCGGGTGAGGTGCAGGGGGTGGGGCACACGACGAAGCCCCACCCCTTCTTCCGCCCCCCCCCTTCTTCCAGCCTCATTCTGTTGCAGAAGGAGGGAGAAGCAGGAGGGGGTCCTCCCCCCCTGCCCGGCCGAGGCCCCTCC
>NW_015169829.1:35226-41234 GCF_001447785.1 Gekko japonicus | reverse complement strand
GGCAGGGGGTGTGGCCTTATGACACACTTCCAGTGATGTCAGGGGGTGTGGCCTTATGACACACTTCCGGTGATGTCAGGGGTGTGTGTGGCCTTATGACACACTTCCGGTGATGTCAGGGGTGTGTGTGGCCTTATGACACACTTCCGGTGATGTCAGGGGTGTGTGTGGCCTCATGACACACTTCCGGTGATGTCAGGGGGTGTGGCATATGCTAATGAGTTATGCTAATGAGTTCCCCTAGCTCTTTTTCTACGAAACGACCCCTGCTCACAACAACCTCGTGAGGCTGGTCAGGCCAGAAACGAGTCACTGGCCCATGCTCAGCCTTCGCTCTTCATTGCAAGTGTGGATTTGAACCGGGATCTCACGCACCCCACTCCAGCACGTCAACTAATTCACCACAGTGTCCTTCATAAGAGGCCAGGGCTTAATCAGGATGTGGTTTGTAACTAGGGCTGCCAGGTCTTCCACGGCCACCAGTGGGGGAGGTGGGGGTCTGATTCCCAGGTCCACGTTGGGAAACTCCTGGAGGTTTGGGGAAAGAGCCCGGGAAGGACAGGCAGCTCAGTGGGGTACAATGCCAGAGTCCACCCTCCGAATCATCCATTTTCTCCAGGGGAACTAGTCTCTGTCATCTGGAGATGAGCTGTTAAGAACATAAGAGATGCCAATGTTGGATCAGGCCAAAGGCCCATTCAACCCAACACTCTGTGTCACACAGTGGCCAGAAGTACCAGTGCCATCAGGAGGTCCACCAGTGGGGCCAGGACATTAGAAGCCCTCCCACTGTTGCCCCCCCCAAGCACCAAGAAGACGAAGTACTTCCTTTTATCCATTCTAACCCGACCGCTTAGCAATTTCATGGAGTGCCCATGAGTTCTTGTATTGTGAGAAAGGGAGAAAAGTACCTCTTTCTCTACCTGCTCTTTCCCATGCATAATCTTATAAACCTCAATCATGTCACCCCTCAGTCTGGGCAGGGCTTGGGGACTGGGAGAGAGGTGTTGGAACGCTCTCTTTTTAATTTTTTTCTGTTAAATACTGGGTGCGGTGCTGGTGGGTGCTGGGCTGGCTCAACAGGATCCCACCTTCGTCGCCAATGTTAAATACTGGGTTCTAGACGCATTGCAGTGATCAGCTCTGGTTTATTAAGTGATTTCAGCAAACTACAATACAGGCTAGCAGGGTCTGAGCCCTCCTTATAAAGCATGCAAACACCACACCCAACACACACCCACTCCCAGTGATAGGCTATTTACATTACACTGCTTATTTATTGGTTAGTTCCTGAATCCAGGTGAGCTATTGTTCTAGAGAAGCAAGCTCAGCTCATTCTAGGTACAGCATGAGGAATGGCTTAGGTTCAATACATAACATTTTAAAATTATTTTCTCATGAAAAAACAGGTGGGTTACAAAAGAGGAAAAGGGGTAAGGGAAAATATAATTCGTCAGGTTTGTAAAATACTATGAATTGTTGTGTACAACAAGTAAGATCAGATGTATTACCAAATGTATTACATATTTCAAATATAGAAGCAGACATTAAAACATCAATGTTATGGAATTTTGGGATAGGTTCTCTCTTTAAAGGATGAGCAAGAACTTTCCTAAGGTTAGTGGTAATCTATTAATGCTAAAAAGAAATGACATCTTTTACTACTGAATGAACTTCTATGCTAAAATGGAATCATTATAAAAACTTTAATATTGTCTTAATTGTTTATATAAATCTAAATTTTATTCATACAAATTACTTAATTAGTAGTGGAATACAGAATCAAGCATTGGAACTCCCAAGAGGGAAATGAAGTTTTCAAACTCTATACTGAAAATTCATGAACTTTTAAACATTTTAAAAAGAACTTTGTCGGTTCTGGAACTCCATTCTGGTGCATTCCCCCAGGAAAAAAAGCCCCAATTCTGGGGGTTCTCCAGCTCCCACTTGGACCCTGGCATTGCATTCCTGAGGGGGGAGTGAGTATCTGTAGTAATTTAGGGAGGCTAGCTTTGGTAACTCTTCTATGGGGCCTCAAGACATCCTTCACATGGGAAATGTCCTTGAAGTAAAGTCTGTGCCTGGCTAGATGTTGACTGTATATCTTTCATGGTCTCTGTAGGAATGCTGACGTGGATGAATGGAATTTTGGGGTTGTGTATCTATGTACTGCTTTCCCTTGCCTTGCACCTCAGTCCTAACAAAGCGTGTGAACCCACAGCATCTCAAATCTCTAACTGGGTTTGATTCCCCACTACTCCACATGCAGCTGCTGGTGTGGCTTTGGGTCAGTCACAAGTTCTCTGACAGCTGTTCTCTCAAGGAGCAGTCCTCGAAAGAGCTCTCTCAGTCCCACCTACCGTACAGGGTGTCTGTTGTGGGGAGGGGAAGGGAAAGGAGATTGTAAGTCGCTCCGAGACTCCTTTGGGTAGTGAAGGGCGGGGTATAAATCCAATCTCTTTTACGTCTTCTAATGTAAATTGTATCGTTGCTCCCAGCCATCTAGGTCAAATTATATAGTTGGTCCCGGCCATCTAGGTCAAACTGGGTAACTTCTCCACCGGCTTCAGAGAAAATCTCAAGCTCAACCTCCACCGACCCAAAAAGTTTCACAGATAATAATTTGATCATTGATTTATGGCCAAGAAGGGAATTCTTCACACAGAACCCATCAAAACGGCATTAACTGTAATATTTTTACATCATTTAAAACGGTCATAAAATAATGCATTCCCGGCTCATTTTATTGCGTAGCCGGTCTACGGCTGCCCCAATGGACTGATTAAATAAAACCGGGACAGTAAATCATTCTGGTCTATTCCCGGTGCATTTTCGCCCGTCAAGTATTTTAGAGGTGGTTTCTTCAGCCCAGTCTGTTGAAAACTCTTCAAAATGGTCTCCAGAATTTGGCCGAGGGGGGGGGGATAATTTGCTGGGGGAAGCCGAGCTTTCAAATAACAGACTAACCATGTCTGTCTGAGCTAATGATCCATTTTCTCTGCAAAAGATGATGAAGAAGAGGAGATTGGATTTATACCCCACCCTTCACCACTACCCAAAGGAGTTTCAGAGCGGCTTACAGTCTCCTTCCCCTTCCCCTCCCCACAACAGACACCCTGTAAGGTAGAAGAAGAGATTGGATTTATACACTGCCCTTCACTACCCAAAGGAGTCTCAGAGCAGCTTACAAACTCCTTTCTCTTCCCCTCCCCACAACAGACACCCTGTGAGGTAGATGGGGCTGAGAGAGCTAGGGCAGAAACTGCCCTTTTTCAAGAACAGCTGTGCCAGAACTGTGGCTTGCCCAAGGTGATCCAGCAGGTACAAGTAGAGGAGTGGGAAATCAAACCCGGTTCTCCCAGATTAGAGTCCATGCACTTAACCACTACACCAAACTGGTGGGGCTGAGAGAGCTCTTTTGGGAACTGTTCCTTAGAGAACAGCTCTGAAAGAACTTGTAACTGACCCAAGGTCACACCAGCAGCTGCGTGTGGAGGAGTGACGAATCAAACCCAGTTCTCCCAGATTAGAGTCCACCTTCCTAACCACTACACCAAACTTGTTCTCATACCATGGGGAGGGAGAGAAAACATTTTTTGCGGGGAACCCTCCTCTCTTGTAATTCCCCGCCCAACATATATGCAGTAGTAGCAGTGCAATTGCACAACTTTGAGGTGGACAATGAAGAAACCAAAATTGTTCAAGTTTTTCTTGTTCCTTGGCTCCATCATCAACCGAACAGGGAGAATGGAACCAAGAAACCAGAAGGTGACTGAGACAGGGAAGGGGAACCATGGTGGAGCTGAAACAGATCCTTGTAAGGATGGGTTGCTGGCGACCAATCTATGCCGCAGCATTCCCCATTACTGTGTATGGGTGGGAAAGTTGGACGATGAAGTTGGACGATGAAGAAAACTAACAGGAAGAAAGCAGATTCATTTGAAATATGATGTTGGAGGAGAGTTGTATAGATACTGTGGACTACCAAAAAGACCATTTAAGTGGGTTCTAGATCAAATCGAGCCTGAACTCTCTTTAGAAGCTAAAATGAGTCTATTTTACTTTGGTCAGATATTGAGCAGAGAAGAGTCACTGGAAAAGACAATAATTCTTAAATCTATTACAAAATCTATTACAAATCTAGATCATACTCTTATGCCAGAGCATTTACTCTTGGGAGACTGGGAATCTTTGACGTGCTCATACTCCCTTAGAGAAAGGGTGTCTTTATTACTTTACGCCGCAAGAAACACTATTGCACTAACCTGGAAATCATCACAATCTTCTACAATCTCACAGTGGCATCAAAAATTATGGAAATTATACATCATGGTGAAACTCACAGATCATCTGGATAACATGCTTAGGCCCTCTAGACAGTCCTATTTTCCCTCTACATGGTTACTTATACTGGAATATTTGTTGACTTTGAACATACTTCACCTGTATTGTTACGTGTTCTTTGCTAATTATTAGTACAATGTTGAGAAAAGAGAGGGCTTTTTTTGTAGAAAAAGCCCAGCAGGAACTCATTAGCATAGTAAGCCACACCCCTGATAGTACCGCTCATTAGCATACTAGACCACACCCCCGTGTTACCAGAAGTGTGGTCATCCAGCCACACCCACCTTTTGCTTCTTATTCTGTTTACCTTGTTTGTTGTCAAAATCCAGGGCTTTTTTGGTAGCAGGAACTCCTTTGCATGTTAGGCCACACACCCCTAATGTAGCCAATCCTAATGAGTTTCTCCTGTTGGGTGTGGCCTGCTATGCTAATGAGCTCCTGCTGGGCGTGGCCAACTCGGGAGCCAGCCGGAACTCCGTTCCTGTGCGTTCCTGCCCAAAAAGAGCCCTGAGAAAAGACAATAACAGTAGGCAAAGTCGAAGGAAGCAGGAAATGAGAAAGGCCCAACATGAGATGGACGGACTCACTCAAGGAAGCCATGGCCTTCAGCTTGCGAGACCTGAGCATGGGTGTTTACGACAGGATGTTTTGGAGGACATTAATTCCTAGCGTCTCTGTAAGTCGGAAGTGACTCGGCAGCCCTTAACACGCAAAGCAGGGTATGAATCAGAGTGGTGTCAGGAGGTTAGAGTCTTTGACGAAGGTCTGAGTTAACAATTGCATGTGTTCAACACCGGGTGGCCAGTTCCTGGTTGGGAAGTACCTGGAGATTTTAGGGGTGGAGCCTGAAGACGGTGGGATTTGGAAGGCGGGGCTTCGATGGGGTACAATACAATAGAGTCCGCCGTCCAAAGTGGCCATTTTCTCCAGGCGAACTGATCTCTGTCACCTAGAGATCCGTTGTCCTCCCAGGAGATCTCCAGCCGCCACCTGGAGGCTGGTGTCATGGTGAACCGTGACCTCTAGTTCAGCAGTAAGAATTAGTACAAGTAAAGAAATCACTGCAACATAGAATGGGAGGGACTTGGCTTGACAGCAGCACATGTGAAAGGGATCTGGGTGTTCTGGTTGATCACAAGCGAAACATGAGCCTGCAGTGCGATGTGGCTGTGAAGAAAGCGAATGCACTCTTAGGATGCATTAACAGAAGCGTTGCGTCCAGATCACGGGAGGTGGTAGTTCCGCTCTGTTCTGCTATGGTCAGGCCTCCCCTGGAGTACTGTGTCCAGTTTTGGGCACCACATTTCAGGAAGGATGTTGACAAGCTCGAGCGTGGGTGACCAGGATGGTTGGAGTCCAAGTCTTACAAGGAAAGGCTGAAAGAGTTGGGTATGTTTAGCCTGGGAAAGAGAAGGCTTAGAGGGGACATGATTGCAGTCTTCAAGTATTTAAAGGGTTGCCATATAGAAGATGGAGCGGATCTATTCTCTCTTGATCTGGATTACAAGACTAGGGGTGATTTCCCACAAGCACTGCTTCGCGCACACTCCTCCCTTTTGCCCCGATGGTACGTGTCAATTTCACACAAGCTGCTGTGTGGCCGCATTTTGCCCTGCAGCTTCGTGCGATTTTCCCCACGTCTACTCAATCCTCAAAAAACAGGA
>NW_015169829.1:32740-34622 GCF_001447785.1 Gekko japonicus | reverse complement strand
AAAAAGAGCAGTTTCTGTCAGAGCTCTCTCAGCCCCACCTACCTCACAGGGTGTCTGTTGTGGGGAGGGGAAGGGAAAGGAGTTTGTAAGCCGCTCTGAGACACCTTTGGGTAGTGAAGGGCGAGGTATAAATCCAATCTCTCTCACTCTTCTATACCACACTGGTTATTGGGGATAATAAATGCGAGACATATACCTGGGGAAATCTGGTTCATTTGGTTAACTTCAGTGATTCACTTGATTCAGAGTGGGGGACATGGCTCAGGGGCAGAGCTTCTGTTTTACAGAGGGCCAGTTTGGTGTAGTGGTTAAGTGTGTGGCCTCTAATCTGGGAGAACCAGGTTTGATTCCCCACTCCTCCACTTGCACCTGGCTGGATGCCCTTGGGCAAGCTGTAGTTCTGATAAGAGCTGTTCTTGAAAAAGAGCAGTTTCTGTCAGAGCTCTCTCAGCCCCACCTACCTCACAAGGTGTCTGTTGTGGGGAGGGGAAGGGAAAGGAATTTGTAAGCCACTCTGAGACTCCTTCGGGTAGCGAAGGGCGGGGTATAAATCCAATCTCCTCCTCCTCCATCACTCTAACCACTACGTCATGTTGAATATTGCAAGAGACTGCATTCAGTGGGTTCCTTGTGCCCCTTCTCTCCCCACCTTAGACTTCGGACACTTCTCCATTGGCAGGGCTTTGATGGTGGTGGAAAGTGCCATCACATCACAGTTGGCTTACAGCGGCCCCATAGGGTTTCCAAGGCAAGAGACCTTCAGAGGCGGTTTGCCATTGCCTGCCTTCACACCACAACCCTGGTATTCCTTGGTGGTCTCCCATCCAAATACTAGGCAGGGCTGACCCTGTTTAGCTTCTGAGATCTGACGAGATCGAGCTAGCCAGGGCTATTCAGGTCAGAGCTTCACAATGTATTATTGAGGACAGGAATTTACTTTATGATGTGATATTAATGTGTGCGGGAGCTCGAGACCGTGACATGAGACAGTCTTTTGCCAGTTCAGAGGCAACCCCCCCTCCTTTAGCTAACCCTGGGGAAAAGCTTTGAAGTTCAAGGAGAATAACGATCCGGGGCCTTCTTTGTGAAGTCATCAATTATGGCATCCTGTGACTCCACCGCAGCTGGAAGAGCTTTTCATTTAAATGTGTACCCAGACAAATGCTGCTGAGCAGCAAGGGAGAAGGGAAGGGGGAACCAACCAACAGAGATGCTTTGCCGTTCCAATTTCTTTTTTCCTGAAAAGAAAGAGGCACGCTGTCTTGCTTCCCTATAATTCTTTTTCTTGTAAAGAGAACGAAATTTTGCTGTAGCTACTGTCAACAAGGGACGTGCAGTTGGAGGTAAAGCCAGGGCTCTTTTTGTAGCAGGAAAGACTTATGGCCATATACAATAAAGCAATACCTACCTACGTACCTACCTATATCTTGCTGCTGCTGCTGCTCTTGTTGTTTAAGTTACTCATATATATATATATATAAAAGTGATTGGGTCGGTTGGGAACAGTGATCATAACGTTGTTGAGTTCAACATTTGTATAAATAGGGAATTGGCCAAAAAGACTGACACAACCACTTTTAACTTTAAAAGGGGTAACTTCTCTGATATGAGAGGACATGTGGGGAGGAAACTGAAAAGGAAAAGTAGAAAGGGTCAAAACCATTGGGGAAGCTTGGGGACTATTTAAAACTACGATCCTAGAAGCTCAAAATATATATATTCTGCAGGTTAGGAAAGGCACAAACAGGTATAGGAAAAAGCCTGCATGGTTAACAAACATAGTCATGGAAGCTGTAAAAGGTAAAAAGGATTCCTTTAAGCGGTGGAAAGCTAGTCACAGTGAGGCTGATAACACGGAACACAGGCAGACTACTGAAGCAGG
>NW_015169829.1:22840-29507 GCF_001447785.1 Gekko japonicus | reverse complement strand
AGCCCTTTAGGGTTGCCAGGTTCCCCCCCTGGCCACCGACAGGGGATTCTGGATAAGGTTGCCAGGTCCAGGCTGGGAAACTCCTGGAGATTTGCGGGAGGAGCCTGGGGAGGACAGGGACCTCAGTGGGGTACAATGTCACAGAGTCCACCCTCCAAAGCATCCATTTTCTCCATGGGAAGTTATCTCTGTAGTCTGGAAATGAGCAGGAATTACAGGGGATCCCCAGGTCCCACCTGGAGGCTGGCATCCCTCGGCAGCACCCTCTGGGTGACTTGATACCACCTGATTTGCATGACTCAAGTAGGCCCAGCTGCTTGCTACTGTTCATCAGCAGCCATCAGTTAGAGCTTCAGATTAGGGTTTGCAAGACCCAGGTTCAGATCCCTATCTTGCAGTGGAAGCTAACTGGGTTATTTTGGACCAGTCACATACATTCAGCCTAGCCAACCTCACAGGGTTGTTGTGCAGATAAAAAGGAGGAGAGAATAATGTAAGCTGCTTTGGTTCCCACTGTGGAGAAAGACTGTAATTTTTCTAGGTAGAGGCTGTGGGGGAGGGGTGTGGAGATGGAAAGTTGCAGACAGAGAGGCAGATAAAGGTAGGTTGGCTGTTGGGTGGGAAGGAAATTGTGTTGCCAACTCCAGGTTGGGAAATTCCTGGACATTTGTGGGGTGGAGCCTGGGGAGGGTGGGATTTGAGGAGGGAAGGAACTACAGATCAGTATAATGCCATAGCTGGAGGAGAAAAAGAAAAGGGGGGGGACAGAAGGGAGAAAGAGTGTGAGAGAGGTAGAGGGAGACAGGAGGAAGCAAAGGTGTGAGGAATAGGATAACCATTCTGCAAGTTTCTTGCAGGTCTCCACTTGTGTTCTTATAATACCCTACATTGACTTTATTTATTAATGTTATTTATATTCCCCCTTTCTCACAGAGACTCAATGCAGATCACCTAGAGTACGTCAATACCATCAACAAGATGGGGCATTCAATAAACACAATGAAAAAAAGGATTTGGATTGTGGCTCCAACCGAACTTACTTGAGTCATCTCAAGATAATTTCTCTCTAAGCACCTTTCAAGAAGTACCTGCTTTTGGCATGCTTGCATATGTTTACCTGCAGAGGTGAAGTGTCTGTTAACATTCTATTGCTGACTCTTCGACAGAGGGTTTTCAGTGGAGTTATATGATTATCTCATAAAATTATAATTTTAGTACAGTTATAAGAGTTGCTTGACAATAAATCGTCCTTTAGCTGACGAATTTGTGGGAGCCGATTTTAATTGGCGAGGGAAAACTCTTCTCAGTAGAACTAGTTTGGGGGGATATGTTTCTTTTGGGATCTTTCTGTATTGGAAGGAGATCGTAAGGATGGCATTTTCCTTCTAACAATGTGCAATAACTTGCAAGTCATCTCTGCTTCCTTCAATACCTTAAAAATATGTTGCTAATATGCAGCTCTATTTAAACATTAAATCAATGAAGTGATTGATCAGTGGGTTACAATTCAGAGGATTAATAATTTCTTCTTTTTTTTGATTGGCTGATAATGCCTCTTTTAACCATGTAAGTTTTTAGAAGGTCAACAGCCAGATGCTTAAATCGCCATACACAGAGTTCCCTGATGCCAATTAGGAAGGTTTTCGGTGTCTACCTGGTAGGAATTCTCCCCAGAATATGCCAATCCAACTGGAGCTGTCTATACTGCAGAACGGAATAGCACACATAATCCTTCTGCATAATCTTTTTTTTTCCCATTTGGGACTATGCTCCAGCTCTGAATTAGCTATGTATCATCTTTATGGATGCATACACTCCGTAGAGGGCTCTGCCCCCCAGACCGGCACTGCTCCAGCCAAGGAGAGACCAGTTCTCATCGAGGAAGATCCGATTAATCATCCCTTCAGCCTTGCTAACCGACCCCTCTTTTGTGAAGCATCAAGCTGTCCTATGTGTCCAATGTGCAATTTGGTATTTCATTGTCCTTCTTACATCACCATAGAAAGACAGAGCTGGAAGGGGGCTCAAAGGTCATCGAGTCCAACCCCCTGCACAATGCCAGGGAGCGGTGGCGCAGGCAGTAAGGGAAGCCTGCTTAACATCTGGGCGAACAGCTTCGGCAGTTCGAACCCCACCGCGGTCAGGGTGAGCTCCTGGCCCTACGTCCCAGCTCCCATCCACCCAGCGGTTCGAAAGCCCGTTAAAGGGCAAGTAGATAAAATGGGGACCTGCTATTAGAGCGGGGGGCACCCGTCCCTGGCGTAGCTGCGATGGCGGAGAGTGGAGAATGGAAAGCGATGAACGGTGGCGGTGACGGAGAAAAAATGGCGGCTGGCGAGGCAAGGAGGCAAACGAAGGAGGCCGGACCAACAATGTGCAGAGGCGGAGCGACGCGGCAGGCCGGAGTCTGACTTGGACGGAGGCCGCTGCGAGCATGCACGAAAGCACGGAGTGGTCCAGGCCTGGAGGCAAAGTTACGACAGCCGGAAAAAAGTGGAACAGCGAAGACCTGCGCTAGAGGAGGGTCTCCGTCGGACTGCCCTCTCGCAATAAGAAGATCTGCTACAACTGGATAAGGGTGCCTGGTAGGCTTCTCACCTCCCCTTCATATGTGGCCCTAGATTCGATTGGCTAATTGGAATTGTAAGCCGCTTGGAGCCCCTAGGGGGTGAGCGGGATAGAAGTCGAAGGTTAAATAAATAAATAAATAAAATGCAGGGAATTCCCAACTACCTCCCTCTCCCCAGTGATCCCTGCTCTATGCCCAGAGAAAGGCAAAAAACAGAAAGGCAGAAATTCTTCCAGGACCCTTGGGCCAATCTGGCCCGGAGGAAAACTCCTTCCTGAGCCCAAAGTGGTGTTTGACATTAACCCGGTCACATAAGAAGGTGCCACAAGAACAACAATTACATTGATTATCAATACTAATTTATGGAGGGGAACATGGTGTCACTTGATAACCAAAGGTAGTACTGTACCGAGTAATGTAAAACGAATTGTGTATTAGGTGTATATACACTGTTATTAATATACCAATAAAAATAACTTTTAAAAAATAATAAAAAATAAGAAGAGGCCACAAGAGCTGAGCACCGGCTCACCTCTTCCTGCCCTCCCTCTCACTATCTGCCTCAGTTCAGAGAATGAGCATTGCTGTCAGATGGCCATCTAACCACTGCTTAAAAACCTCCAATGGAGGAGAGCCCACCTCCTCCCAAGGAATGCTTTTCCATTGAGGAACCACCCTAAACGTCAGGAAGTTCCTCCTAATGTTTAGCCAAAAATTCTTTTGATTTAGTTCCAATGAGTTGGTTGTGGTCTGACCTTGGGGGCAACAGAAAATAACTCCATCCGCACCATCCTCTATATGACATCCCTTCAAATACTTGAAGAAGGCTATCATTATCACCTCTCAGTTGTCACCTTTCCAGGCAAAATATACCTAGCTCTTTCAACCTTTCCTCATAGGACTTGGTCTCCAGACCCCTCACCACCTTCATTGTCTTCCTCTATGTTCCAGCTGGTCAACACTCTTCTTAAACTGCAGTGCCTCAAACTGAACACAGTACTCCAAGTGAGGTCTAGCCAGAGCAGAGAAAAGCAATATTATCACTTGATCGGGACACTATACTTCTGTTGATGCATCCCAAAATCGCTGTTGCCTTTTTAGCTACTGCATCCCACGGCTGACTCATGTCCAGTGTATGATCTATAAGAACCCAAAATCCTTTCCACTTGTGCTACTACAAGTCTAGGGATGGGAATGAACCAGCTCACAAACCTTTGTTCAGGATTAATTTTGGCCAGTTCGTGGTTTGAGAAATGAAGTTTAATGAACCGCAGTCCAGCCACAATCTTCCATTAATTTTTAAGGCATTTCATGGAGGTTCGTGGGGAGCAAAAAGCAGGGGCTTAAACCCCTGCTTTCTCCTCCCCTTGAAAGCTGTCAAAACATCCCCACTGCCAAAAGATCAGAAACAGCTGAGCTGTGAGAGCAGCCTGTTCCCATGGCTCAGCCATTTAGACCGGAAACAGCTGGGGCAGAGAGGCAGCATGGTACCACAGCTCAGCTGTTTAGACCTGGAAACTATTGAGTCGTGGGAGCAGGTTGCCCCTGCGGCTCAGCTGTTTTAAGCACAAGCCTCACGAACCTAGTTTGGTTCATATGTGCCCATGAACCGAATTTTTGTGGTTCGTGCTCATGTCTCCCCATCCAATAAAGGTTGCCCCTGCAGCTCAGCTATTTTAAGCACGAACCTCACGAACCTAGTTCAGTTCATATGTGCCCATGAACCGAATTTTTGTGGTTCGTGCTCATGTCTTCCCATCCAATAATTACACATTTGATTTTTCCTACCTTTACAGAGATAAATGTAAAGTTCTGGCCACTGTTTGAGACAGGATGCTGGACTAGACGAACCAGTGGTCTGATCCTCTCTCCTTATGTTCTTATTGGAATTTGGTCAGTCAGCAAGCTTTGTAGCTGAGAAGGAATCTGAATTTGAGTCTTTAATTACTAAGGAGATCTTTTATGTCACCTCTTCAGAGTCCTGCTCTTGAGACTGGTGCTTCACCACTTCACCATAGTGACTCTCATCTAGCGGGCATTTCCCCGTACAAGAGTCAGTCACCTGAAAGGCGACCGATGACAGAAATAGCAGCGGGCAGGTGACAGTCCTCAGGAAATGTTATACCTGACATGTGTTCAGATCACTGAGGCTGAAGGAGAGAGCCCTCCAGGTCGGCGGAGACCTTGGAATGGAACCGAGCAGTCTGCTGCGCTCTCTGATGATGGTATCCAGCTTTTGTACTGTAAGTGAAGACTCAAACTTGAAATGGCCTTTTGGCTGTTCTGGATTCTCATCCTGTGATTGCCGCCTGGGTACACCGAATGATGAAAAGCGACAGTGACGTACGCAACGCTGTCAGCCCCTTTTATGCCTGCTGTTATTCGACTTGGGACTATGGCTTGTTGAAAAGCGGCTGTTCCCCCAGGTGGTCCAGAAAGATGGTACTCAGGCACCACACATGGTGAGATGCTGGAAAAAAGCAAATGGTATCAGGAAGCTTTACATATTTACGTATGTTGTGTGTCATGGGCCTTCAAATTGTTTCTGACACATGGGGACCCTATGAATTAAGTGCCATCATGTTGCTTTCCACTTTGGTGTAGCTTGGTGTAGTGGTTAGGAGCGCAGACTGTAATCTGGGAGAACCGGTTTTGAGCCCCCACTTCCCCACATGCAGCTGTTGGTTTGACCTTGGGTCAGTCACAAGTTCTTTCAGAGCTGTTCTCTCAGGAGCAGTTCTCTCAGAGCTCTCTCAGCCCCACCTACCTCACAGGGTGTCTGTTGTGGGGAGGGGAAGGCAAAGGAGATTGTAAGATGCTCTGATACTCTGAGTGAAGGGCGGGGTATGAATCCAATCTCCTCCTCCTCCTCCTCCACCTCCTCCTCCTCCTCCTCTTATGGTCACCCTATGAATTCATGACCTCCAAAATATCTTATCTAACAGTCTTGTTCAGGTCTTGCAAACTGAGGGCCATGGCTTCCTTGATCCAGTCTCCTGTTGGGTCTTCCTCTTTTGCTACTGCTTTCAACGTTTCCTAGTGTGATTCTCTTTCCCAGTGACTCTTCTCGGTATGATGGCAAGTCTTGTCCTCCCATGATGTGATCGAAGTTTCAGTTTAGTCACTTTAGCTTCTAGGGAGAATTCAGGCTTGGCTTGATCTACAACCTTTTCATCTGTTTTCATGGCGGTCCACAATCTCTGTAAAATTCTCCTCCAATACCACATTTTTAATCCATAAAAATTCTCCTCCAATACCACATTTTAAATCCATCAGTTGCGCAGATGCCCATCCCTAGTCTTGTAGTAGCACAAGTGGAAAGGATTTTCGGTTCTTATAGATCATACACTGAACATGAGTCAGCCGTGTGATGCAGTAGCTAAATCCATCAATCTGTCAGCTTTCTCTACTGTCCAACTGTCACCTCCATACATACCGGTAGTAATGCGGGTGGAAAGTGCCCTCAAGTCACTGCTGAGCTCCTCCAATACCACATTTTAAATCCATCAATTTTCTCCCTGTTAGCTTTCTTTACTGTCCAACTGTTACCTCCATACATAGTAATGGGGGTGGAAAGTGCCCTTAAGTCACTGCTGACTCATGGCGACCCCTGGTGGGGCTTTCAAGGCAAGAGATGTTCAGAGGTGGTTTACCATTGCCTGGCTCCGTGTCACAACCCTGGTATTCATAGAATCATAGAGTTGGAAGGGACCTCCAGAGTCATCTAGTCTGACCCCCTGCACAATGCAGGAAATTCACAAATACCTCCTCTTCCACACCCCCAGTGAACATTGTTCCATGCCCAGAAGATGACAAAAAACCTCCAGGATCTCCAGCCAAATGGGCCTGGAGAAAAAAATTGCTTCCTTGGGGGTCTCCCATCCAAATACTAGCCAGGGCTAACCATGATGTGATTCCAAGATTAGATACCCAGCCTACCTAAGGGACCGCCTTGCCCCACATGTTCCCGCAAGGTCACTACGGTCGGGGAATCAAAACCTACTGGATGTTCCAGGTCCCCGGTCCATCAGATTTACCATGACCAGGAACAAGGCGTTTTCGGTGGTGGCTCCTATCTGGTGGAATGAGCTCCCAGAG
>NW_015169829.1:20183-22807 GCF_001447785.1 Gekko japonicus | reverse complement strand
TGATGCTCTGTATTCTTGGTGCTTGGGGGGGGGCAACAGTGGGAGGGCTTCTAATGTTTTGGCCCCACTGCTGGACCTCCTGATGGCACCTGGTATTTTTGGCCACTGTGTCTTGGTCAATGATGTTCTGTATTCTTGGTGTTTGGGGAGGGCAACAGTGGAAGGGCTTGTGGGGCTCTGGCCTCACTTGTGGACCTCCTAGTGGCACCTGGGTTTTGGCCACTTTTTGATACAGAGTATTGAACTGGATGTGCCACTGGCCTGATCCAGCATGGCTTCTCTTATGTTCTCTTGCTTTCCCCCTCCTTAGCACAGTCCCTATATGTGGGTTCTTCTGCACTCAGCAGTGTCTTTTTGATGATCACAAGTGGCCAATGGGGAGACATGGGATAGATGTACCTGGCCTTCTTCCAGCACTGCACAGGATCCAATGCTATGAGCTGTTTGTTGAACAAGAAACATCAAACACTGAACACCCTTGGTCTACAAGATCAAGTTAATTGATACTATGGTACGATCACTATTACTATCACTATTACCTGGAGGTCACAGGCTAGCCTAATCTTGTCATATCTTGAAAGCTAAGCATAAGAACATAAGAGAAGCCAATGTTGGATCAGGCCAATGTCCCATTCAGCCCAATACTCTGTCACACAGTGGCCAAAAATACTGGTTTGACGTGCATCCTGTTCGCCAGCTGCGGACAGGGACTGGATTTTTCAACAATTGGTTCAATAATTCGTCAGTGTGTTAGTTGTCGTTTGGCAGGTGGCTTCACTGTGTTCATTCGAGATAGGCCTTCCTAACCATGGAGTACAGCTCCATTGGCTTTTCATGCACATGTGTTCCACCCTTCCTGCAGAACTGCTCCATTCAGCAGACAAGTATTTCAGCAGGCATTTTGATCATTTACTTTTTATAAATCAGTCATAAAGACAGGTTGGGTTTCAATAAACTCCTAAGAATCCTTTAAAAAAATTGGCATTCATCTAAAGAGTCCTATGTGGACGTAATGGCTGTTGATAGGTTTGAGGGGTCATGGCTCAGTGTTTGACATGCAGAAGTCCCCAGGCTCAATCCCTGGCATCTAGAACGACGAGGATCAAGTGGTGGGTGATGTGATAGACCTCAGTCTGAGACCCACTGCCAGTCTTGGTGGGTAATGTGATAGACCTCAGTCTGAGACCCATGAGATCCACTGTCAGTCTGAGTAGACAACTGTCAGGTCCAACCGACCTTGGGGTTCGCTTCAGTAGATAAGATTGCAGCTAGCCAGCAGACAGGAAACTCTCAGCGCACAGGAAATATCCTTAAAAAGCTTATTTCATTTAATTGAAAAAAAAACATTCAGACACTCAGGTACAGTGTCTGCAGTGCAAAAATCATCCAACCTATGAGCAGTTGGCAGCAAAACGTTTGAAATGCAAAGATACGTTGGCAATTCTAAAAAGGGAAGCTGCAGCTTCTGACAAGTCCTCATAGACAGTTCAGTAGTAAATCACCATAGAACAGAATCCATCTCCATCTCCAGAGGCAGCTTATCAACTTGATGTCCAAGGATACTCTGGTGCCTCCTGAAAGGTTCATAAGCATCTCTCCCCTGGGCTACTGCCACTCCCTTGAGATAGCCGACTCTTGCAGCTGCCAGCAATTACCCCCACCAGGCTACCTTCCTCCTCCAAGGATGGATCCTGTCAAACGTATGACCCCCTTCCAATCATCAGGTCTTAGTAAATTATAGGCTCATTCATCCTTCATCCCTTACAACAACACTGACCCTTATGGACTCACAATCTGGTTTAGTATAAGACTCCTTCATGTGAACTGGCAGCAATTTTGCGCAGGTGCAATTTTTGTAAAAATCCAAGACAAGCTAGCTTGTCAGGCGTTCAAGGATGTTTGGCATGGACCAAACAGACCAGTAGATCAACTTGCATCTGATTGACGCCTTTGAATATGGTGAGGCCGACTGTCAAACGTATTTGTGGCAAAGTGCACAGCATCCCTAGATGGGTTAGGCTGAGGGACACACAGTTGCCAAAAATACCAGGGGCCATCAGGAGGTCCAGCAGTGGGGCCAGGACACTAGAAGCCCTCCCACTGTTGCCCCCCCCAAGCACTAAGAGTACAGAGCATCCCTTGCCCCAGACACAGAGTCCCTAGCTATACCTTGTGGCTAATAGCCACTGATGGACCTCTGCTCCATATGCTTATCAAATTCCCTCTTGAAGCTGTCCAAGTAGGTAAATTCCTCCTCCAAACTCATGTGTGTGAGTGTATAAGTGCTATCAGGTCGCTTCCAACTTAAGGTGACCCTCTGAATGAATGTCCTCCAAAATGTCCTATCGTTAACAGCCTTGCTCAGGGCTTGCAAACTGATGAAGTCCATCCATCTCATGGTGGGTTTTCCTCTTTTTCTGCTACCTTCAACTTTCCCCAGCATAACTGTTTTTTCCCCAGTGACCTTTGCCTTCTCATAATGTGACCAAGTATGATAGCCTCAGTTTAGTCATTTTGGCTTCCAGGGAGACGTCAAACTCAAACTCCATTTCCTCTATTTGCCTTTGTTCAGACTCATTGATGGGGAAGGAAGGAAGGAAGGAAGGAAGGAAGGAAGGAAGGAA
>NW_015169829.1:18444-19918 GCF_001447785.1 Gekko japonicus | reverse complement strand
AGGGAGGGAGGGAGCGAGGAAGGGAGGGAGGGAGGGAGGGAGGGAGGAAGGAAGGAAGGAAGGAAGGAAGGAAGGAAGGAAGGAAGGAAGGAAGGAAGGAAATGCACTTAGGTAACTGGTGAGAAGGAAAAGAGCCATATTTATCTCCAGCACAGGTTTATGTTTCTGAATTACATGAGTGAGCAAACCTGCAACTTAGAAAGCGATACAACCCCCCCCAGTCCTTTTCTCCCAAGTACTCATTTGTTTCAATAAAAACCAATTGAAAAACATAATGCAAATTTCATTCGCTCTTCCCCAAAACAGCGGCGGATGTCTGTCTGAATCGCCGACAAGAATACTGCTGATGTGGCCACTTAGTTTCTCTTCTCTCTCTTTTAGAATTTCACACGCGACGCTGCCTGATTGGATTTTTGTCTGCATTAATATGAATAAAGAGAAAAGGCTCTTTTGGCTGCCTCCTCGCCTTCCTCTCGAAAGCAGAGGAAGATGTGTTGAGAACCGAAGTGCCTCAGAGTGATTCACGCAACAGAACCAACATAAATCCCCACTGCCAGGACCGTTCCTCTGTTTTCTTCAACTGGCCTCCGTATCTATGAGATTTGAAGCTGGCAAAGAAAGAAAGCTTCTCTCCCAGACCGCTTAGCAAAGAATCTTGCTACATCTGACAATAGCACTACAGATAAGATTAGAATTTCAACAGCCAATCCACATACAAAAGAACCTCCTCAGGAAACAGGAAACAATCCCTATATAAAAGTACCTCCTCAGGAAAGCTCCTCCATTAGCACATTCATAGCCTGGGGAACTCCTACAAGAGAATGACTCAGCCCTACCCCACCTTCTGGAGTAGATATAAATTACCAGCCTACCATTTTCTTCTCACCTTGACACAGAGAATATTCCATCTTTCTGTGTTATACCTCTGAGGATGCCAGTCATAGCTGCTGGTGAAATGTCAGGTTCTACAATGCCAAGACCACGGCCACACAACCCGGAAAATCTACAGCAACTAATCTTTTCCTCCATTGTTTGCCATTTTCGGAGATTCATTTTTTAAAATTTGAAGCCCCCTTCTTTTTTCTCTCTCTTTTTTTTACAGTTTATTTATTGTTTATCATACAAATCCACATATCAATTACAATACATGTATCATTGCGAGTCATTTTTGTGTCATCTCTACCCAAACATAAAACTTCTTCCATCTTTTTTCAAATATCTCATAATCCTTTCCTTGCAAACGTATACTTAGTCTGTCCATCTCTGCTAATGCTAAAATTTTATCTAACAGTTCTTCATTGGAGGGAGCCCCCTTCTTATCTGTTTAGCTAAATTTATTCTACAATAATAAAATGTTAATAAACGGTGAAAGTCGGAGAAAAAATCGCTCTTCTTTTTCAAACTGTAGAAAGGTAGGTGTGGAGAAACCAAAGCTGGTGCAGGGAAGCAAACTTTAGTTTTGAATCTAGAGAAG
>NW_015169829.1:8923-18405 GCF_001447785.1 Gekko japonicus | reverse complement strand
AATTGACTGAGAGGAGACAGTGGTGGTGTTATATTTGTGGAACGGTTGGCATGGAAAGTGAAGGATGTTAGCCCTTAGCCGTGTGAGATGTCATCAAATTTAGGCTGTGATCAGATTTGCCATTTGATCCATTGCTGTTGCTGTTCCCTTATGGATCTAAAATGCACGATCAGACAGCAACATCTGTCTGTCATGCCCCAGTCGTCTGAGTCCCATCCCCCCCTTACTGTGTGTTTCTTTGATACCTGTGAAAGTCCAGTCCTGTTGGTCTGAGCTGGTTCCAAAATGGATTTCCTGTTGTATGATCACTGTGTTGCACACCCCAGCCATCAGGCAGGTCTGACTGCTCTCTTGTTTTCCAGCCACCATTTTTTAAACTAGTTAGTGATGTGTGCATAACTGCATATTTGCACCTCTCTCTCTCCCTTACATGGGCTGCTCAAAACTTTGTTTTCTTTAGAAACACTTTCAAAGAAAGCTGCCTCTGTAATTCAGCTTCTTTCTGTGTTTTGGGGAATGGGGTAAATTGAAATGGTTAGAGAGGGAGGACAGCAGTGAACTGCATATCCCAGCAGCCTCATCGGCACTTGTGCGCATGCTCAGAGGACAAACTTTTTAAAAAAATATCTGAGAGCCCCATGAGCTACATATCCCAGCAGTCACATCAACACTTGTGGGTGTGCTCAAAGGATAAACTTTTTTTTTAAAAGGTCAGTGGCAAAACACCAGCGCTGCTACATTTGACCAGTCAAGGACGGGGTAAAAGT
This sequence comes from Gekko japonicus, assembly GCF_001447785.1. Classification (NCBI taxonomy): domain Eukaryota; kingdom Metazoa; phylum Chordata; class Lepidosauria; order Squamata; family Gekkonidae; genus Gekko; species Gekko japonicus. The sequence goes on along the minus strand of NW_015169829.1, from coordinate 17,638 downwards.
GCTTTCAAGAGTGCTAAAAGGGGTGAGTCTGATCATGAATCTCTGTTATAAAATAACCGGGATCAATTAGAGGCAGGGCAACAGCGGATTGAACTGCACGTCTGACCATAGCCTATACTTAAAAAATGTTTATCTAGTATGTTTTCTGTGTTCAAATTGCTTCCTATACAAGGGGTTGTATCCAGACTAACGTTTCCACAGGTACATGATTTCAACTCTTAGCGTTAGATCAAGACGGGTTTGTCTGTCTGTAGCAGTTGAAAAGAGCAGGAGTCCAGTAGTACCTTAAAGACTAACAAAGTTTGAGGCAGGATATCAGCTTTCGTGAGTCACTGCCCACTTTGCCGTAGACGGAGGAAGTGAACGGTGACTCACAAAAGCTAATGTCCTGCCACAAATGTCTGTTTGCGACTGGACTTCTGCTCTTTTGAACTCTTTGAGGGTGATTTTTCCAACTCTTCTTCCAGCATCAGCCTGGAATGCCCCCTTACATTTGTCCCCTCTCCTCCGGGAAGCGGATCTTGGGTGGCATATCAAGCAGCTGCAGGACAGGGGAGGGAAGAAATTGCACGGTGTGAGTGGAAATCTTTGCTCCAGTGGAAACCTGATGGAACAACCTGCCTGATGAGGTTAGGGAGGTTCCCAGTTGCCTGACCTTCCACAAACGGTGCAAAAACTGAATGATTTAGGAGGGCATTGGTTTACACAGATGAGAGGGCTGTACTGGAAGGAAACAGTGCAGAAAGATGCTTTGGTAAAAGGATAAAGGCTGTGGACTGTATTACTACCTTTCTGTAGGGCCTACAAGGACTAGTTACTACCCTTCCATAGGGCCTACAAGGCAGAGATGTTCTGCCAGACCTTTGGCTGAGGACAGTGATGGTCGACACTCTCAAACCCCCCTATCCAGTCCTCCACAGCCCTTCACCCAGGGGGCTGATGGGATCAGATTTTTTTTTGCCACCTCAGATAATGAAATTGTACAGTTTGGAATATGTTGTTTTTAGTAGGTTTTAATCAGGGGTCATTTCGTAAAAAAAGAGATGCAGGAGCTCATTAGCATAACTCAGCATAACTTATTTGCATATGCCACACCCCCTGGCATCACCGGAAGTGTGTCAGAAGGCAACGCCCACTGCTCAGGCTGCACTGGACTGTTTTGGATTGCTAGCTATGGGGGGGGGGACATGGAGATCTGCCCTCACAGAGGAGGGAGAGCTTGTACCTGAAGGCGGGCCGGGGGGGGCCCTCTGCAACTTAACTGGCTGCTTCTTGCTCCTCGTGGCCTGACTGAAGGCTGCTGGGAGCAGGGGGCGGGGCTTGTTGCATGTGCACACTCCCCGGGCTCCTTACTCCCGGAGCTCCACTCCTGTCCGCTCCCGCGGGAAATGACCCCTGGTTTCAATGTTATTTAGTTGAGTATTATTATGTTTTTTTTAATGTAAGCTGCCCTGAACCCTGCTTGCAGGAAAGGGTGGCCTAACAAGTTGGATTTAATAAATAAATACAATAAATAAAATTACTGTGTTCTAGCCATGGCTGTTCAGTATGTTCCTACTAGGTAATATATGCATCATTTGACATGTCGCGCTGAAATGCTTACACTTTGAAAGAACAACGTTCAAATCCAGTGGCACCTTGAAGGCCTACAGAGTTTTATAATAAAATTGCAAATAAATGATATCTAATGAATGAATAAGTTTTGCTGTTTTTAAAGGTGCCCCTAAACTTGAACTTTGTTTCTGCCACTTCAGACCGCCATGGCGACTCACCTGGATCTGCTTATATTTTGTGACACTATTGCTTCAGCTCTGTTCCGCTTTTCTGCAATCTGAACCCTGTGGCATTGTTTATCGGCTGTCCCAGACTTTGATTGTGTTGGCTGATGCTGTGTAATCCGCCTTTAGTCTCACTGAGGAAGGCAGTCTATGAATATATAACTACATAAGGAAATGGGCTGCAGCTCAAAGGAAGGGCCCGGGGCTCAGTGGCAGAGCCTCTTCTTGGCATGCCGAAGGTCCCGGGTTCAATCCCTGGCATCACCAATTAAAAGGACCAGGTAAGAGGTGGTGGGAAAGACCTTAGCTCCGAGACCTCAGGGAGCCGCTGCCTGTCTGAGGAGACAATGCTGACTTTGATAGACCAAATGTTCTGATTCAGTATAAGGCAGCTTCATGAGCACGTTCACGTCTAGTCGGGATCCAAGCTGTTTCTTGAGTCCAGAGGGATAATCATATTAATCTGTTGCAGAAAAAGTAAATAGGGGTCTTGGAGTTAGGAGTGATCCCTTGAAGACTAACACAATGTTACCAAAGCCTAAGTTTTCATGGATGAAACCATGCAATATGTGGATACTCACCATAAGATCATGTTATGAAGGGACATGAAGACAGAGAGAGAGAGAGAGAGAGAGAGAGAGAGAGAGAGAAAGAGAGAAAGAGAGAAAGAGAGAAAGAGAGAAAGAGAGAAAGAAAGAAAGAAAGAAAGAAAGAAAGAAAGAAAGAAAGAAAGAAAGAAAGAAAGAAAGAAAGAAAGAAAGAAAGAAGTAAAGGGACTCCTGAAATACAGTAAGTACAGGTTGAAATATAATTATATACACCCGACATCTGTGGTACTGGAAAGTGCTGTCAATTCACAGGCTACCTACAGCAACCCAGTAGGGTTTCAAGGCAAGAGATGAACCAAGATTACCATTGACTTCCTCTGCATAACCACCTTGGACTTCCTCAGTGGTCACCGATCCAAGTGCTAACCAGGTCTGACTATGCTTAGCTTCCAAGATCTGGTGAGGAAATACTTCTTTCCACAGTGAGTAATTAAAATGTGGAATTTGCTGCCAGTAGATGGGAGTGATAGCCACCATCAGCTTTAAAAGTGGTCCATATTGTTTACCCTCTTTTCCATCCATGGGTGATGGTGGGTGAAGGGACATAGCCCCCTTCTGCATACTTTTAATTCATGTTCACCATGGTGCCCTCTCAGCAAATCTGCAGTAAATCGAATTCAACCTTTTTTTTAGTCCAGTTACCCCCCCCCCCACCATTCTGCACTAAAATCAAGTTCAGTCTTTTTTTCATTTTGCCCCACCCCCAAATTCTGCCTTCCATTCCCTCCCTTCAGTGGTCAGCCCAGTTTCAGCCTGCTGTTTCCCCGGGTTATTTGGATGCTGTTTTGCCTTGGACTTCAACTGCCTTGACTCAAACACAGAGAAAATGTAGAGTGGCAGGCAAATGCGGAAGGGACCTTAAAAATGTAGAGCAAACATAGAAACGGAGGAAGGAATACTGTCATTAAAACCAAAATTATTATTTTTATGCAACATATTCTTATGCATTGTCAGAGTATCTGCACAACATTGCTTGCTGCCAGATGAAGTGCGGGGAAAATGCTTATTAATTAGGAATGAAACCAGATTGTTTCTGGAGTATCAACCCCTCCCCCCATTTGGAGGGGGCATTCCTCTTTTAAAAATTCTCTGCTAATTTACATTGCTCTCTCTGTCTCTCTCTTAATCACGCTGGTAACATAGGTCCATATAGTCCAGCATCCTGTCTCACGCAGTGGCCAGCCAGTTCCTTTGGAGGGCCAACAAGAGGGCACAGAGGCCGAGGCCTCCCCCTGATGTTGCCTCCTGGCTCTGGGATTCAGGGGCTTAGTGCCTCTGACTGTGGAGGTTCCCTTCAGTCACCATGGCTAGTAGCCATTGATAGACTTATCCTCCACAAATCTATCTAATCTTCTGAAAGTGTTAATTCTTGTGGCCATCGCTACATCCTCTGGCAGCAAATTCCTCATTTTAACTACTCTATGAGTGCGTTCAGACGGGCCATTTAAGTCGGCACAAACTGCTACGGTTGGAACCAGAGCAGTTTGATCCGGAAGAAACGCGATCACACCTCCTGACTGCGCAGCACATCATGATATGCCCATTCACACTATCAATGCGCAGCAGCATGCGTCGGCGGTTTTAATTTTTTTTTTTTACATTTTGAACATGCGCATAGGCAGCCATCCACAGAGTTGAGATCTTCGTGCAGGCGCAGAACACCCCGTTCTGAAAAGCGTGCCCTGAAGCGAAGACTTCCCTTTAAACTTTTACAGCGAAAAGGGCCTCCGTGAGGATCCAGACTCGTCCGCAGCCTAAAACTAAGCATCTTTTTTTTTTTTTTTTTACAAACACCGGGGCGAAGTTTCACCCAAGCGCACATCAAGGAGGCTAAAAAAAATGGCGGCCAAAAAGCGGAAGCCTTGGGCTTATTAACGGAAGTGGCTCTACACCAGCGGAGAGCGATCAGACGGGGATAATGCAGTTGGTACCAGTGCACTCAGGATACCACCACTTGGGGACCTAGTAGCAGAATACACTGGTTTAAAGGGTGTTTGCAACGGTTAGGGACAGAAGGCAGATGTTGGCTGTGTGATCGCGCGTAAGTACTCCGATTTTAACCGGCTCGTATACCGGCTCACTCTTTCAGGAACAGCTGTGCCGGAGCTTGTGACTGACCCAAGGTCACATCAGCAGGTGCAAGTGGAGGAGTGGGGAATCAAACCTGGTTCTCCCAGATTAGAGTCCGCACACTTAACCACTACACCAAACTGGCTCTCCATCAGCTTCATTGGGGTGCCCGCAAGTTCTAGTATTTTGGGAGGGGGGGGAGTTCTCTTTGTCAGCCTTGTCTACCTCGTGCATAATTGTATAAACCTATGTTGTGTTCCTTCTTAGTTGTCACTTTTCTAAACTGGAAAGTCCCAGACTCTTCAGTCTTTCCTCATAGGGAAGGTGCGCCGACCCCCTCATCGTCTTGGTTGCCCCCATGTTTGTTGTGTTTATTGCACTCTGTACAAAGATGTAATTTCCTTTTTGTACAATCCATAGCCAAACCTTTAAACATTTCTCACCAGGCACACAAAACATGCCAGTTCTCCCCCTCCCCCACACCACCACCTTTCCGACTCTGGTGGGTTTCATTAGATGCTGTCTAATTATTTTGGCCCGGCTTATTAAGCACATTTGAAAATTGGCTGAATGGCTTGATTTGGTAAAAAAAAAAAAATTACATGCTACATTTAATCAGCTCCGCTTTAAGGAACAAATGTCATTAAACACCCTTTAATTAGCTGCTCCTACATCCCCACTGTGTGAAAAATTGTATCCTTGACGACTACAAAACAGTTTTAAGGTCAAATGTGGAGGAATAAAAATATCGTCAAATGGCCTCTGGTAATAGACCACATAAAAAGAGCGCTTCGTTTCCATTAATTGAAAAGATCAGTTCTGTATCGGAGTTAATCAGAATTTGACGGCTGGGAGTCGGCGCGGAATCCGGAGGTCCGGCCTGCCTACATTTCCCCAGAAGCGCCCTCTCTTCCAACCCCCTTCCTAAGCAGAATGATTTGGCATCGTGTCTAGCGACAAAAACATTCCCTAGTCTATTAACATAACCGTGCCATAATTTATGCTGAAGGGGGGAAAGATGCAAAGGACTGTGGAAAGATGCTGTCGGGAAGGAAACGACATGGAAAACTGATCAGCAATGTTATTAAGCCATGTGGGTTTTTTCTTCTTCTTCTCCCCCTGCCTCTATAAAAAGAAGCCATTTTCTGTAAGTAAAACACATTTCAAATTATTTTTAGATGCAGCAGTGTGCACAGAAGGTGCTAGAGCACAGCGAAAAATGGGCTAGAGTGGTCCCAAAGCGCTTCCATCTGATTTCAGTTCAATGGATCTTGTTTACAGGACAGGATTGTTTGGGCAATAGGGAGAGATGACTTCGCCCTGCCTCTCTTTGGGGGCCACATCAGACCATTCTAGGGTTCACCCACGACTCTATGGTATTACCATAGAGTCTTGGGTGATCTCTAGAGCATCATCTGATGTGGTGATGTTATATATCGGGACTGGAACATTCCAGGACTGTTCTACCAGAGACTGGCTGAGCTTGGAGCTCTAGATCAATCGCTCAGCAGGACCCTGGAGGTGATCAGTGAGGAATTAATGTTATGTAAAGAGCCTATCATTGGGAGTTGCGTGTGGTTGGGTGTGGTGTTTGCATGCTATTTAAAGAGGGCTTTTGCCCTGGAGTTTTGGGCTTGTATCTGCTGAATCATTAAGTGTGTGCTGAATCATTGGCATTAAGTGTCTCACTATGTCATTTCCAAGGGAAAAAACCCGACTGGCTGAGCTTGGAGCTCTAGATCAATCGCTCAGCAGGACCCTGGAGGTGATCAGTGAGGAATTAATGTTATGTAAATAGCCTATCCTTGGGTGTTTCGTGTGGTTGGGTGTGGTGTTTGCATGCTATTTAAAGAGGGCTATTGCCCTGGAGTTTTTGGCTTGTATCTGCTGAATCATTAAAGTTAAGTGTGTGCTGAATCATTGGCATTAAGTGTGTCACTATGTCATTTCCAGGGGAAAACCCCCTGAAAGTGACATAGAGTAGCTCTAGGAATTCCTGGGAACTCTATGGTAGAAGCCATAGAGCTTCTGGTGATCCCTAGAGCTATCCTACGTCACTTCCTGGTTTCCCCTGGAAGTGACATAGTGGTGCACATGATGTCATGCCCCCCTCTTGTCCCTGCCCATCAACTTCCCGCTGGTTACCGGGTGCAGCCTAGCAATGTGTGCTCAGTGAGTAGGGTTGCAAAGTCTTATCTGCTGTCGGAGCATGGGACTCCCAGCTTCTTCCTGGAGCGCACGGGCACTGCGACCATGTCACCCAGAAGTGACGTGACCACGCTGGGGGCAGGGCCATGGCCATCCGAGGGAAAATTTTCCCTCGGATGACAACTCTATGGTAGAAGCCATAGAGCTTCTGGTGATCCCTAGAGCTATCCTACGTCACTTCCTGGTTTCCCCTGGAAGTGACATAGTGGTGCACATGATCTCATGCCCCCCTCTTGTCCCTGCCCATCAACTTCCCGCTGGTTACCGGCTGCAGCCTAGCAATGTGTGCTCAGTGAGTTTCATAGCAGGGTGAGGACAATGTACTTGAACCTAGGCTTTCCGGATCCTATCCCAACGGTCTGAACTAGTTCTCATGATGGTCGTCTGCTCATGCTGAAGGATGGAGGCCTTTCAAAACAGACCAGAGCCCCTTAGCATTTTTCGTTTCACCTTCAGTTATGGCTGCCAGGCTCCAGGAGGGCCTCAGGTTCTTCTAGAATCACGTCTGATTTCTAGACTAGAGAAATCAGTTCCCCTGGAGGAAATGGCATATCTGTTGGGTGGACTTCACATCCTGCAGTAAACCCTACCCACATTGTCCCCAGGCAGCACCCACATCACCAGGATTAGGGGGTTGATTAGGGGGTTGGGGCACCTTTCCTATGAGGAAAGGCTGGAGAGTTTAGACCTTTTCAATTTAGAAAAGAGCTGACTTGGGGGGGGGAGAGATAATAGAGAGGTTCATAAAATTATGGAGAGAGTTGACGGAGATCATTTTTTTTTCTCCCTCTCCCAAACTACTTTCACTCAAGGACATTGTCAGAGTGCCACAGCAATCAGTCCTCAACAACAATCCTTCAAGAGGTTTACATTTATTGGGTACAGTAAAGGCAGGTCTGAGAATACAGAACCTAACAAAGGTTAGTAAAATGTTAGGTTCTGAATTTTAGTGTTAAGGTTCAGGTTTTTTGCCCTTTCTGTTCCTGCTTGCTTCTGAGAATACATTCACTGTCAGAATGAAAAGCAAGCGCGTGCAGGCGAGTGATATACAGAAACCAAAAAGGTCAGTGGGTGGTTCGGGGCCAATCAGGAGTTACGCAAAAGCCCGCCTAAGTGAACGGGTAAGCATTCCCAGGGAGAAGGAGTAACAAGGTACCAGGGTCACCAACTCAGACTAATGGGTGATAAGGATGCAGGGAGAAGTGAAACCAAACTTTCCAGAGAAATAGGAAGAGGCAATGAATCCAGCATTCAGTATCCCCCCCCCCAGTCCATGGAAGCTGCAGAGCTGAGAGGCATCAAGTGAAGCTGCTAGGTAGGTTCGGGATGGACAAAAGGAAATACTACTTTACACAGAGTGATCAAAATGTGGCATTTCATAGAATCATAAAATGTTAGAGTTGGACGGGACCTTGCAGGTCATCTAGTCCAACCCCCTGCACTCTGCAAGATTATAGCCGAAAGAGAGCCCTACAACATACCCGGAAGATGGTCTTGATCAAAATGTGGCATTTCATAGAATCATAAAATGTTAGAGTTGGACGGGACCTTGCAGGTCATCTAGTCCAACCCCCTGCACTCTGCAAGATTATAGCCGAAAGAGAGCCCTACAACATACCCGGAAGATGGTCATCCAGCCGCCGCTTGAAAACATCCATCGAAGGAGCATCCACCACCTCCCAAGGCAGTCTGTTCCACTGCTCAACCACTCTTAAAGTTAGGAAGTTTCTCCTGATATTTAGCCGGTAACGACTCCCTTGTCATTTCCACCAATTAGATCTAGTCTTGCAATCCGGAGCAAGAGAGAAGAGATCTGCTCCATCTTCTACATGTCAACCCTTCAAATACTTGAAGACTGCAATCATATTCCCTTTAAGCCTTCTCTTTCCCAGGCTAAACAGACCCAACTCTTTCAGCCTTTCCTCATAAGACTTGGATTCCAACCCTCTCACCATCCTGGTTGCCCGCTTCTGGACACACTCGAGCTTGTCAACATCCTTTCTAAAATGTGGTGCCCAAAACTGGACACAGTACTCCAGGTGGGGCCTGAC
>NW_015169829.1:4761-7294 GCF_001447785.1 Gekko japonicus | reverse complement strand
ATATTTATACCCCGCCTATCCCGCAAGCGGACTCAGGGCGGCTAACAGAACGGTACAATGTACCTAATTGGCATACATAAAGCTTAAAAACCCTATAAAATCTCATAGACAAATACATTAGCAAACAAATACATATCATAGGACAAATAAATATAATTATTGATACCTGTTCTTACCCCTTTTGGTTTTTTTTATTTTTGGCAGTCTCATTTCGTGTTAATAAAAGCATATGTGTAATATTTGTCTTGCAGCTCTCAGACATATGACGTTTATTCTATGTGGCTCTTACGTGAAGCAAGTTTGGCCATCCCTGGAGTAGACAGTACTGACTTTGATGGACCAAGGGTCTGATTCAGTATAGGGCAGCTTCATATGTGTTCATGTGTTTTTGAGATCAGGCTAGCCTTCCACATCCAAAGTCTACCCTTTGACGCTGCCATTTCCTCCAGAGGAACCGACCTTTGTTGTCTGGAGACCAAACGCAATTCCCGGAATTTTCCAAGCCCCACCTGGAGGGTAAACACTATAAACAAAATTACACCGAAAACAGACCACCAAACGTCACATAGCTCTCTGTTAAACACTTCCGAACATGGATTGGAGCTGCGGTGGCTCAAGTGGTTAAGACTGTGGAAGGTCAGTGGTTCAGCAGCAGTTCGAGACCCGAGTTGCCGCATGATGGAGTGAGCTCCCGTCTCTAGTTCCAGCTCCTGCCAACCTAGCAGTTCGAAAGCAAGAAACTGCAAGTCGATAAATAGGTACCACTTCGGTGGGAAGGTAACAGCGTTCCGTGCACCTCGGTGTTTAGTCATGCCGGCCACATGACCACGGAAATGTCTTCGGACAGCGCTGGCTCTTCAGCTTTGAAACGGAGATGAGCACCGCAACCCTAGAGTCGGACTCGACTGGCTTTCGAGCAAGGGAACCTTTACCTTTACCTTTAACATGGATTATCCAATACAATAACTTTCATCATGTATCATGTAGCAACATTCAATGTATTCCTATAAATTTGTACACACTTGAGCAACATCTGTGGTCAAGGAATTTGCATTGAGCCACAAGTTCCCTCCGCTCAGTGCAACAAACAAGACAGGGCTAGAACTACAAGGTTCGTTACAAAATCCTTAAAACAATGACTTTCCTTTTTCTGAACTGGAGAAGAAGATCTTTCTAAAGGGCTTGCATCCATTAGACATGGAATGTTGCTACATGATATAGCCAGTTTGGTGTAGTGGTTAAGTGCGCGGACTCTAATCTGGGAGAACCGGGTCGGATTCCCCACTGCTCATCCTTCTTATACTGACTGCAAGCCAAAGCCTGGGGGGACATGACATAAGGCATTGGGTAGTTGGGGGGGGTCCTCCCTTGGTTCCAGGGCCATCCTTGCAGGGCATGGCCAACTTCCCAAGGAACTAATCAGCAGGTCTTCCTTTTCATGGCACTATTTTCTCCCTGGTTCCAGAGTCCAGAGGCATCCCCTTTCACTTGGCCCACTGTCAAGATGATCATAGAATCACAGAGTTGAAAGGGGCCATACAGGCCATCTAGTCCAACCCTCTACTCAGTGCAGGATCAGCCCAGAGCATCCCTGACAAGACTTTGTCCAGCCGCTGCTTAAAGACTGCCAGTGAGGGGGAGCTCACCACCTCCCAAGGCAGCTGATCCCACTATTGCACAACTCTTACTGTAGAAAAGTTTTCCTAATACCCAGCCGGTATCTTCCCGCCCTTAATTTAAACCTATTCTTGTGAGTCCTATTGAAAGTTATTGTATTGTATAATTCATGTTAGAGAGTGTCTAAGAGAGAGCTACACGGCGTTCGATGGTCTGTTTTCCGTGTAATTTTGTTTATACTGTTTATCTACTCACACCAAACTTCTCTTTTGTGTCTGTATTACTATTGTAGTGGGATATTTAAGCCCACCTAGCGGGTGGGAAACCCTCCTTTCCGAGCAGCCACCCGACATTCCTTGTGACCGATGCCATTGGAAAAGACCGGGCGGCCACATTTGGTGCCACCTCCAACCCACCAGACGGGGGTGAACGGCGTCCAGCAGTACCAGTTGTCAGAGCAGACTGATCTATTCAATTAAGCCTCCCTTTGTAAGTCTTACGCACGTGACTGTCTCCCCTTAATGGGAAATCTGCACAGATCTATTATTACTTTTACCAATCGGCTTTCAAAAGAAACTCTCATTAGTAAATGCACTCCGTTGCCATGAAAGATTGCAGCTGCCCAAATCACATAGGAATTTCTTTCCCGGCCTCCGTCTTTACCCATCCTTTTAATCTCGGAGGCTTTGTGAGTTCTTTTCAGGAGACATCAGGAGATCTTTTAACAAAATGAAGTTTAGCTTAAAGAAAAGACTTTTTCCCCCTCTCCCCTTTGCCTCCTCCACGGAATATATTTCATTGGAGAGATAAAAGGGACATTTATCCTTATTTGCCTGGGTGACAGCCACTATTTTTGACCAAAAATGCAGGGTTTAAACTGAGGACCTTTCAGATGAAAATCCTGTGCTTTTAATAG
>NW_015169829.1:0-4206 GCF_001447785.1 Gekko japonicus | reverse complement strand
AGTCCTATTGAAAGTTATTGTATTGTATAATTCATGTTAGAGAGTGTCTAAGAGAGAGCTACACGGCGTTCGATGGTCTGTTTTCCGTGTAATTTTGTTTATACTGTTTATCTACTCACACCAAACTTCTCTTTTGTGTCTGTATTACTATTGTAGTGGGATATTTAAGCCCACCTAGCGGGGGGGAAACCCTCCTTTCCGAGCAGCCACCCGACATTCCTTGTGACCGATGCCATTGGAAAAGACCGGGCGGCCACATTTGGTGCCACCTCCAACCCACCAGACGGGGGTGAACGGCGTCCAGCAGTACCAGTTGTCAGAGCAGACTGATCTATTCAATTAAGCCTCCCTTTGTAAGTCTTACGCACGTGACTGTCTCCCCTTAATGGGAAATCTGCACAGATCTATTATTACTTTTACCAATCGGCTTTCAAAAGAAACTCTCATTAGTAAATGCACTCCGTTGCCATGAAAGATTGCAGCTGCCCAAATCACATAGGAATTTCTTTCCCGGCCTCCGTCTTTACCCATCCTTTTAATCTCAGAGGCTTTGTGAGTTCTTTTCAGGAGACATCAGGAGATCTTTTAACAAAATGAAGTTTAGCTTAAAGAAAAGACTTTTTCCCCCTCTCCCCTTTGCCTCCTCCATGGAATATATTTCATTGGAGAGATAAAAGGGACATTTATCCTTATTTGCCTGGGTGACAGCCACTATTTTTGACCAAAAATGTAGGGTTTAAACTGAGGACCTTTCAGATGAAAATCCTGTGCTTTTAATAGCTTGAGGCTGGGTACAGCTGGAGCATACCTGAGTCACATATAGGAAGGATAGCACTGAGACAGGGGGGAATGGGCAGGGACAGAGAAAGATCAGTAATAGCCCTTTTCACTTTTGGCTGTTCACACCTGATGCAGTCCAAGAATGTGAGACGCAGTGTTTCCATTTCAGCTGTTTGCTCTGAAATTGGCATGATTTGCTGATTCACAGATTCCAGGGTATCCTGATGCTGTCATTGCCAAATCACTGCATTTGACTGTCTTCCCTGTCACCCTATCCTCTTTTTTTAAAGACACGGTTTGTGGCCATCTGGATTTTTAAAAATCCAGTTACAATGACAGCCTATCAAGTGTGGAAGAGCAATGTACTATTTACTCAAGACTCATGGGGTTGGGGAGGGGCTGGTCACTGACATGGTGAGTTAGGGGACTGGGGAAGCCCACACTTTCTGCAGGGCATGCTTTATACTTCTTCATTGCCCTGCCACTATGCCCTGTGTTACACCCATGAGACCCTTTCAAATACCACAGATCAGCTGTTCAGGAAAAAAGCAGAGGACGAAATCCTGCTCCCCTTCTGCATCAAACCGTTGATCAGATCAATGTAAACCTTCACTGACTACTCGCACTTCCATTGTGGCATTTCCTGCATTTCTTTTCAACAGCTGGCCCTTTTCTCAGCCTATTTGCATCTCATTTCTGTGCTAAAACACAAGGACACTCTTTTTTTTTTTTAAAAAAAACCAAGACAGTAAATTAATGTCCCTATTTTCTTGCTGTAGCATGCAAGCTCCTGCTCCCACCCGCTCTCCCCTGCTCTGCCTGTTCTCACAGCAGTAGAAAATAAGGAGAGGTGATATCGCCAGGGCTATTTTTGGGCAGGAACGCACAGGAACGGAGTTCCGGCTGGCTCCCGAGTTGGCCACACCCAGCAGGAGCTCATTAGCATAATAGGCCACACCCAACAGCAGAAACTCATTAGGATTGGCTACATTAGGGGTGTGTGGCCTAACATGCAAAGGGTTCCTGCTACAAAAAAAGCCCTGGGTTTTGACAACAAACAAGGTAAACAGAAAAAGAAGCAAAAGGTGGGTGTGGCTGGATGACCACACTTCTGGCAACACGGGGGTGTGGCCTAATATGCTAATGAGCTGCTCTGTGAGGGTGTGTGGCCTAATATGCTAATGAGTTTCTGGTGTTGAGTGTGGCCTATCATGCTAATGAGTTCCTGCCGGGCTTTTTCTACAAAAAAAGCCCTGGATATCGCAGACATGATGACATCACTTCTGGTTACTTCTGGATTGTCTGTGACAATCTAGGAATTGGACAGTCCAGGAATTCCCCCAGTCTCTATTGTCTTTACCATAGATCATCCCGCCCCCAAATGTGTACCCAGAATTTATTTACAAATCCCTATCCATCCTAAATTTTGCCACAGTGCCTTTGTTTGGGAATAATATTATGTTCCTTTATTTCTGGGGGGGGGGAGGTTCAGTGATACATACGGCTGGGGGGACATGAGACAGGTTTATAAAATACAAGAAGCGGGGACCCTGTCCAGTGTTCCCTCTAAGCTGAGTTAGTGTGAGCTAGCTCATAGTTTTTTAGCCTCCGGCTCACACATTTCTGTCTTAGCTCAGGAAGGAGGGCTCCAGAGCAAACTGATTTATGCAGCAACCAACTCGCTCACTCACAGCTTTAATGCCAGTAGCTCACAAAGTAGAATTCTTGCTCACTCCACAGCTTAGAGGGAACATTGACCCCCTGAAGGTGCCATATACTGAAGATGCCTTATACCGAATCAGACCAGTTGGCCCATTAAGGTCAGTATTGCCTACTCAGAGAGGCAGCTGTCCTCCAAAGGTTTTTCCTACTGCCTGGCCATTTAACTGGAGGTGTCGGGGATTGAACCTGGGGCCTTCTGCATGCCAAGCAGAGACTCTACCAGTGGGCCACGGCCTGTCCCCAAACCCTCCCTCCCCAGGTTTTGCGCCTCTACAAGGATGACACACTTCGGGCTGCCATGACACGTACAAACCTTCCGAGTCGCAAACATTCCTGATTTATCTGCATTTTATGCTAAGTTCTGGCAGCAGATTTGAAGATGGATTTATTTTGCCTGTATTAATATGGGCAGCGTCGTTCGATCTCATGATTAAGCATTCACGGGTGGCTATAAATTACTCTTTCTTTGCTCTAGATAATAACAGATTATTTTTCACCCCCTCATATATATATAATATATATATGTGTGTGAATTATGAAAGAAAGTGATTTCTTTCATCTCCAGAGAGTATGCTGTGTTACAAAAGGGGTTTATGCTTTTCATTCTCCTTCGGAGAGGACAGCAAGTGATCTTCTTTCACGCAAACGAGGATGAATGAATAGCGCCTGTCAGAAATCCCCATCTTATATATACCTCCCTTATATATAAAAGCCGAATGGTGGTGGCACTTCTCTAGAACATTCCACACACTCCGGAATTGGTTGGCGCCCTGGTGTGTCACTCAGAATCCGTCCCTATCCATTGGCTGCATTGCTTGAGTCTCGACTCCAACATTCTAAACAGTTTGCTGTTCCTCTCCCTCCCACAGCTAGTCAGAGGTTATTTGCATATGCAGCCTCATTGGCCTTTGCCTCGGAACACAGAGGTCGTTTGCATATGCGACTTGATTGGCTTTTGCCTCTAATATTCTAAACAGTTTGCTCTTCTGAGGTAAAATGTGTCTAATCTCCAGGTGAGGGCTGGAGATTACTCAGAATTACAACTGCTTTCCAGACGGCAGAGATCAGTTCCCCTGGAGAAAATGGTGGGCTCTGTATCCTTATATGCTGCTGAGGTGACCCCCATATGACAGCCAATGTGATGTAGCAGTCAGGGCTTCAGAGCACGGGAGAGGCTGCAGGTGTGTGGGGGGTGGAAAGCTGAAGAGTGAGGGGGAAATAAAGGTAGGTTGATGATTGGCTGGGAAGGAGATAGGGTTGCCAACTCCAGGTGGGAAATTCCTCCCTTTGCTGAGCAGTATGCACATAACGGCATACTTCATGGGGAACATTCAGTGCGGAGATGTGGTTCGTCGTTTATGCACATGGGAAGCAAAGGCAAAAAACCCCAAACACTCAGCCAAATGTGCCATCTGATCGGGCAGTGATGGGCTGACTCCGCAGCTACACAGGATGTGTGATCTTGCAATGCCATGTCAATTTCAACTGGGGGAAATAGGCTCGCTTCCCCGCCACACCAAATGGCACGTCTGACCACAACCTTATACTGAATCGGACCTTCTGTCCATCATGGCCAATATGCTGCCCGTCTGATTAGAGAATGCTGACCCTGATGGACCACTGGTCTGATTCAGTATAAGGCAGATTCATGTATGTCCAACCATACCTAAACTCTTGTTTTTATTTTATTTTATTTTATTTATT
>NW_015169828.1:422688-426659 GCF_001447785.1 Gekko japonicus | reverse complement strand
AAAAATTAACCACAGCCAAATATTGCTTGAAACCAAGCTCTGTAAGTTGCTCAAAATGCCTGCAGAGCACTAGAATATATAATACTGTTTTAGGGTTGCAAAGCTCTTGGTTGGGAAATTCCTGGAGATTTGGCAGTGAAGCCAGGAGATGATGGGGTTTGGGGAGGGGAGGGATGTCACTGGGGTATAAGGGCATAGAATTCAACCCCCAAGCCTGCCATTTCCTTGAGGGGAACTGATCTTGGTAGTCCAGAGAACAGTTGTCATTCTGGGAGACCTCCAGGCTCCCCTGAAGTGTTGCAGGTCTGCCTGCCAACCCCTCAGATGAGGAAGAGATGGAAGAAGCTGGCGCCAGCCCTCATATGCCGCAGGAAGACCCACCAGACAAGGTAGAGACTCCAGGAAGTCTCAGGCCAATGTCAGTGATCCATGTCCTCAGTCTGGCAGTCCAGGATCTGAAGCTGAAGCAAAAGCCCCATAGCCACCAGCCTAACCCTCAGGTTGCCAGAGCCCTTGAAACCACAACCTAGTTTGACTTTTTACCCAACACTTCTCTCAGAAGATGGTGTGGTAAGAATTTTCAGAAATATGGAGGGTTTGGGTTTAAAAATGAACCAAGCAGTTTATGAAATCCACATATGTATATCTGGCTCTGCTTTTGCTAACAAGACAGTCACAGCCTGGCTCACTATGATTCTTGCCAAAGCCCTTTTGCTCTCAGTCTAATCAACATTCCATTCCCCAGCCCCCAGGTGTGTGAAACTTACATTAAACAACTTGTCAGGAAGGCCAGCATGAGAAGTGACAAACCCCAAATTGCCCAGGCCATAAAATGCATAACCATTTGTGCAGCTGGGCCTTCAAATCCACAATGCAAATTCATGGGAAACAGAAGTTCAAACAAACCCTGATTTTATCTCAGCGATGACACCAAAAGGACAATCTGTTTGAATCAATGGATGTGTGAGACTCATAATTTAAGGACAATAAGCAATTGCAGCTGGACCCTAATTCAATATGCAATCCCAGAGACCACAGGATTTCACATACCTTAGAAGATAGCTTTGAAGTAGCTATTTGACACCTTCAAAGAAACCAGTAGCCCAAATGATGGGAAACAACATCCCAGTAAATAAGTGTGAACTTTTGGTATAAGGAAGGGATATACAATCTCAACTTCCAGGAAACAATTTACAGTAGCCAATTTCCACCAGTAAATTGGTAGGATTATCAAGAGAACTCTTTGATCTTTGGGTATAAATACTGGTGTGACCCCAGCAGAATTTCGTTGGCTTCTGAAACTCTGGACACTCCTGGGGAATTGGAAGTCAACCCAAAGAGATCTCTTTGCTGGGTTGCATGTGTTGTTGGGTGGGATACCTTTTTTGTCTGCATGTTCATTTATATGTGTGTATTTACTATCTATAGTTATTGAAATAGATGTGTATTGTGTGCCAAGTTGATACAGCGTCTTGCTGTTTCATCTTGTCAGGTAAACTCTGATTACTGGGCCTTTTAAATAAAAACAATATACAAGAAGAGAGACCTTTGCTTGGAGTGTCTCTGACCAGTGCTCAGTGTTTCTAAAACTTGCACCTTCCGCCTTTTGGTAAGAGAGGCAACACATTCAGAGGAACACGAACCAGGGGTGTGTGTGGGAACACATTTTCTTCCAACAGATGGCAGTGATGGACAGAAACGTATCCACCCCACTGTCTCTCATTCTTCTGATCGTTTTCAACATTGAGTCTGTTGCTGCCATTTTAGGGAATGGATTCATCATGGTTGTGAACAGGCACAGCTGGCTCCAAAGCAGGAAATACCCTCTTGTGGTTTCATCTTGACCAGTTTTATCTTGATCTGTGTAGAAAACACAACTCTTGTAATTGTTTAGTCACCTCCTGCACTTCTGAATCAATAAGAATGAATATATGGGACCCCGTTGGTCATCAGATGTCTAAAGGGATCTTATGCAACAGAATTTGAGACTGTAATGATGCCTCCGATGTCTCCTCTGAGGAAGAAGCAAGATCACTTTTCCATATAGAAATTTGGCTGTTCTGACTTCATCACTTAAAGAAATTCCCCATTAGCCTGTCTCTTAACAATCTCAAATTCACGTGCAAGGTAATATAAACAGGGCCTTAAGGCATCATGCAAAGAGGAGGAAAAGTTTGGAAATTTGGGGGGATTCGTGTGTTCTCTGGGATACATGTGGGCTTCCCTAACAGGCCCAATACCACCTCCCTTGGACTGCTGTGGACATGGCACAGGGGAAGGCTGAAACTCCTTCTCCGCAGAGTGCCAATTGCCAGCCCACGATGGGCATCCTGCCAACCTCTCCTGTCTACTCACTCCTGCTCTCAGCCAATGGGAGGGGCAGGAGAAAAGGGGAGGAGAGGATATGGCGAAGGTGGTAATCTCACTACTAGTCACCGTAGCTACAACATTCTAGGAACTTCCCCAGTCTCTATTGTCTTTTGGGGAGATCAGAGAAATTCCTAGAAAGACATTGGTATGTTGACATCAGTTCCAGGTGATCCCCCAGAAATGACATCCTTGTGCCATTGATACTCCTCCTCCCTGCAAAGTTCCCAGGGGCCACTGGGGCTTGTTTCATTAAAAACAATTGGCAATTGAAAATTGTTGCAATGTTATAATAATATGCATAACTGCTTCTCTGAATACCCAGCTTACACTTCTTTTTTAAAAAGAGCAAGTTTCTATCCTCTTTCATCACAAAGATATGCCTTTCTTCCCTCCCTCCACTCTGATTTTGCTTTCTTTTCTTCTACCACTCTTTTACTTCCTCCCTCCCTCCCTCCCTTCTTGTATTTCCTGGCTGCCTGGTTCATCATCCCTCTGACCTCCCCTTAGATTTCAAAATGAAATGGCAGCAGCTATTTCAGGTTACCTAAGCAAACACAGACCCGGCTCAGACAATGCCATGTGCATTCACACAATGCATGCCTGCGCATTCACACAATGCAGCAATATGGCATATTGTGCTTCGGAAATGCAAGGTTGGCAGGATCCAACTCCATGTGAACAGAATGTCAACATGACAGTTGCTGAAGGCTATTGCATAGATAACCATGATGGAAGACTAGACCAAGAGATGTTGTGTTATCTGCAGGTTTGGCTCATGTTCCCCTTGCTTAACGGGATTGCCAGGGCTATTTTTGGGCTGGAATGCACCAGAACAGCATTCCGGCTGTGTTCCTGTATGGCCACGCCCCCTTCTCCCAACAGCCCTCCGGTGGCCCAACTGAGCACTCCTCAGTCAGGTCACCGGAGCAAGCAGTAAGGTAAGGTAAGGCCACGAGGGGTGGCTGGGGCTTGATGTGGGGGTGGGCTGCAAGGGGGGAGGGGGGACCCTTTCCCACCGGATCCCTGCACTTAAACAGAGCTGGGAGGCCTAGCACAGCACATAGGGCCCTTTCTCGCCGGTTCCCTGCACTTAAAGAGAGCTCCTTTTAAGTGCATGGAGCTGGGAGGCCTCGCGCGCGGTGCCCACGGCCTTTTCCCACTGGATCCCTGCACTTAAAAGGAGCTCCCTTTAAGTGCACGAAGCCGGGAGACCTTGCACTTAAAGGGGAGGCCTCCCCTGCACTTAAAGGGAGCACGGAGCCGGAAGGTCTCGCATGCAGCACGCGGAGCCCTTTCTCGCCGGTTCCCTGCACTTAAAGGGAGCTCCCTTTAAGAACACAGAGCCAGGAGGACCCACGTGGTTCCCTGCACTTCCCTTTAAGTGCATGGAGCCAGGAGACCCTTTAAGTACACGGAGCTGGAAGCTCCTGCTTGCCCGATCTGTGAGCGGAGATCAGCCCGTGGCCCACAGCCACCCCTCTCCCTCCTCTCTCATGGCGAAGGTGGTAGAGGGGTCATGAGGGTGGTGGGGCCTTGATGGGGGGGAGCCTCCCTCCATCCCCATCTCTTTGCCCTCTTTCTTTCCCTCCTTCTTCTCTCTT
>NW_015169828.1:419330-422562 GCF_001447785.1 Gekko japonicus | reverse complement strand
TCTTTCCCTCCATTCCTTCTTTCGTTCCTTCCATCCTTCCATCTCTCCCTCTTTCCTTCTGTCCTTCTCTTTTCTTCTTCCATTTAATACTTAATACAGAACCAATTTCTCTTAGAAAATGAAAGGGAAGGATCCCCCCCCTGCTTTTTGGTGATGCTATTTAAGCAGAATGGGAATAAGTGCTGTGTTTTTTGTAATGCAGGGGCTGTTTACAGAGTGAGCATTTTTTAAGGTAAATTAAGACGTTTTTATCAAAGCATGGGGAGAAATGAGAGCATGCAAGGAGAAGAGGGAGCACATAGCTCTGATGTATGGCACTCATGGCCACCTTGTGGTTTGGCTGATGCATGTGAACTGGGCTGTCTGAGGTCCAAGGCAGAAGGAATTCAGCAAAGTGTTTTTTGTTTTGTTGTGTTTGTTTGTTTGTTTTGGTAGATTATTCCATTTGTCTGGGTTCATCTTTGTGTTTGGTTCCATGTCATGCTCATTCTCAGTGAAAATTTCCAGTAACTTTAGATGAATTGCTGCAGATGAGTTAAAGAACTGAAATTTTTTAAAAATAATTAGAAATAAAACTAGAAGTAATTTTAAATTAACCTTGTTAAATATAGGTGGGGTAGCCGTGTTGGTCTGAAGCAGCAGGACAAAGTTTGAGTCCGGTGGCACCTTTAAGACCGACAAAGTTTAATTCAAAGTGTAAGCTTTCATGTGCAAAGCACACTTCTTTAAACAGATGAAATAAAATCTCAAGGTTACTTGCTGGAAAAAAGAGGGTGGGGGCAGCTGTTGGGGTGGCACGCAGAGCCAAGATACATATGCAGAGCTGAAACTGGATCGGGTGGCTGGTAAAATCAATGGATAGCAGCAAATTAGCATGTAAATGCAAGAGTTAACAAAAAGATGTGAGAATAAAGCTAGAGTCCAGCAGTACGCCCAAGACAAACCAGCTCTACATAGGTACTTTACTCAATCTTTATTTTAGATGCCAATTGCAAGCATGACAATGATAATGTCTAAGAAGCTTTTTTTCTCCTACTCATCCAATATTATGGAAACTGACACCCTTCCTGCTGTATGTAGCTTGTGCATTTTCTACAGTGAACTATTTAAGAATCTAGACTATAGCATTGTGGATCTTTCTTTCTTTCTTTCTTTCTTTCTTTCTTTCTTTCTTTCTTTCTTTTTTTCTTTCTTTCTTTCCAGATCTGTATGTCCCCCCCCCATTACTAGCAATCCAAAACAGTCCAGTGGCACCTTTAAGACCAAGGTTTATTCAGGTACAAGCTCTCCCTCGTCTGTGAGGGCAGATCTGCACTGTCAGAGGTGTGGCCTAATATGCTAATGAGTTTCTGCTATTGGGTGAAACCTATTATGCTAACAAGTTCCTGCTGGACTTTTTCTACAAAAAGAGCCCTGGGGGTTGCCATTTGCCTGGTGGTAGTGGCCAACTTCCTGTCCTCACCCTCATATCTCCACCCTCATTAATTTTAGTGGCAGGAGGAAAAAATGGAACAGAACAGCATTGATGGTGACACTTCAGGAATACTCCCGAATTTCTATGGTCTTCACCACAGAACACCATAGAAGCGATGTCCCTTCTGAGTGGAAGGAATTGCTGGCTGGGTGTCATTTCACAATGACATCTCAGGGAGTAAATTTCTAGACCATCAGAAATAACATTAAAACCAGTGACACACACACACCCCTCCTCCCAGAAGTGATGTCACTTCTGGAAGATGCTCAAGGATTTCCCCCAGTAGACATAGAAATTGGAAGAATACAAAAGAACACAAAAGAAGCCATGTTGGATCGGGCCACTGGTTCATCCAGTCCAACACTCTGTGTCACACAATGGCCAAAATCCAGATATCATCAGGAGGTCCACCAGTGGGGCCAGAACTCCAGAAGCCCTCTCACCACAACCTCCCATGCACCAAGGATACAGAGGATCACTGCCCCAGACAGAGTGTTCCATCTATACCTTGAGGCTAATAGCCACTGATGGACCTCTGCTCTGTATGTTTATACAATCCCCTCTTGAAGCTGTCTGTGCTTGTACTTGCCACTGGGAGATTAGCAGGCTCACTGACTAAAGGAGGTGGGTGCGAAGTGTCGTAACTGGCACTTACGACAGAGCAGGGCTGCTGCAGTGCCTTGTTGCTTGTGGGTGCTGTTTTTTTAGGCTTACTGACCATTTGAGAACATGTTCCACTATTGATCATATGCCCGGCTTTATATGAGTATTAGGACTGAATTTTTCCTGTATTACTAGTCTGAAGGCTTCTGTGCTTTATGAGTGCTGTGTGAAGGATTTTTCCTACATATACATGATTGAAGTCTTCTGTACCTTACCAGTACTTTATGAAGTAGTTTGAACGCTTTGAAGAAGAACCCTCAAAATGAAGATCAAAATCCGGAATCTTCGTCAACTACTTATGAACTTATGTATACTATGTATGGACTTGCACATGGATTCTAGTGCAACGGAGTCTATGTTGTGCCCCAACTTTTTCTCTGCTGCTTGGTTTCTGGTACATAACCGGAGCTCCACACCCCTCCCTTCCCCACTCCCGAGGGAATGTCTAAGAGGGAGGGCTTGATCACCTCTCAGGCTTCTGTGTGAAGGGGGAGCAGAGGCCTCATCGCACTGGCTATAGCGTGAGGCTGGACCGGGGAGTCTCAGATTCCATTCCCCACTTGGTACATGAAAGCTGGGTGGGTGACCTTGGGCCAGATGCCAGATGCACACTCTCAGCCTAACCAGCCTCATGGGGTTGTTGTGCACATGGAGAGGAGAGGACGAGAATTATGACACCTACCAGGGGGGTTGTTAATGGAATGAGTGCATGGATGAGGCTCCTAACTGTGTATCTGCTCCAGGAAGGGGTTCCTCTGGCACCAGGGGGGAAGGCATCTGTGTAAGGAGTGCAGGGGGGCACTGGGTCATGTAGGTTCCTTGAGTAAGTGCCCCTGTAGTGGGAGCTCCTGTAGTGGGCAGACTCAAAAGTATCCATGGGGGGGCTTGACCATGGAACATGCTGGCATGCAGGGCAAACAAATGATGTTGGCCACATAACTGTCATCAGCAGGGTTACCCCATAGAATCATAGAGTTGGAAGGGACCTTCAGCATCATCTAGTCCAACCCCCTGCACAATGCAGGAAATTCACAAATACCTCCCCCTCCACACTTGCAATGGCCACTGTTCCATGCTCAGAAGATGACCAAAAAA
>NW_015169828.1:384059-419319 GCF_001447785.1 Gekko japonicus | reverse complement strand
CAAGAGGACCAAAAAAGCCTCCATGATTGCTTCCTGACCCCCAAAGTGGCCATCAGCATTGCACTGGGCATGTAAAAAAGGGCCACAAAAACTGAGCACTGAGGCAACCCTTCCTGCACTCCCTCTCATGATCTGCCTAAGTTCACAGAATCCGCATTGCTGTCAGATGGCCATCAAGCCTATGTTTGAAAACCTCAAAAGAAGGAGAGTCCACCATCTCCCGAGGAAGCCTGCTCCACTGAGCAACCGCTCTAACAGTCAGGAAGTTCTGTCAGGGTACAGGATGGGAGGGGTGGATGGGGCTCTCCTGAGCTTCCCTTCCCCACGCCCAACTGTCACATACAATGGCATCTGTCCTGGGACTGGCCACTCCCATTGACCTGAAGTGGACCTCCCCTCGTGCCGCCCCTGCCTTGACAGCAGGGGTCATTTCCTGCAGAAGCGCACAGGAGCGGAGCTCCGGCAGTAAGGAGCCCAGGGGGCGGGCACATGCAACAACCCCCACCCCCTGCTCCCAGCAGCCCTCAGTCAGAGCAAGAAGCAGCCAGGTAAGCTGCAGAGCCCCCCACCGCAGTCCAGTGGCACCTTCAAGACCAAGTTTTATTCAGGTACAAGCTCTCCCTCCTCTGCGAGGACAGCAGATCTGCACATTCTCCCCCCCCCCCAATAGCTAGCAATCCATAACAGTCCTCCTAAGTTCCTGACTCCAGTCGTCTGTGGGTACTCTATCTCCCTTGGGCACTAACGTGCCAGCCAGCATTCCGCATGGACCGCGACAGGGTTATGGGCCCAGATCCGCGCCTGGCAGTAAAGTGGAGTTCTGAGTGAGTCCCACTGGAGTAGCAACATGTCAGCAAACTGAGGCTTTTGTGTGTTGAGCCAAAAGCAGTGTTACAGCAGAGCTGTGGAGAAGCAGGCTGGAGGATTCAGTGGTGCCGGGAGAGCTGGAGGAGTCGAGAGCCGGCAGCAGTAAGTGGGAGTCTTGTACCGACAAGGACACCCAGCAGCTGGCAGACTTCCACCAGGTGGGGGGGAATGGAGGTGGAAGTCAGTAGATTTTTAGCCCTTCTTAAATCCTTTTTATACTCCAATTTTCTGTCGCGAATTTCCCCCATCAGTGTTTTAGAATTGGTAAAGTATTTCATAGTAATCTTATAGAAAATGTATACTCTTATAATGGCACAGGTACCGACATCTCAGCTTGCTGAAAAGCTAACTACTACGAACTACACTATTTGGGCTTTAAAAATGAAGTATTTTCTTGTGAAGGAGGGTCTTTGGACTTGTGTGTCTGACCCCCCTGACGAGCCCACTCCTCTGGAAGAGAGGAATGATGAATGAGCCCTAGCCTTTAT
Organism: Gekko japonicus; assembly: GCF_001447785.1. Lineage (NCBI taxonomy): Eukaryota > Metazoa > Chordata > Lepidosauria > Squamata > Gekkonidae > Gekko > Gekko japonicus. The sequence goes on along the minus strand of NW_015169828.1, from coordinate 417,964 downwards.
CATCTTGAGCGTAAGCAACGAAAACCTGGTTTATGTTGCTGATAAAGAGAGCAGCAAGGATGCGTGGACTGCTCTCCAAGTCATTTATCAACAGGCTGATATGGGCTCTATCTTTTTTAAAACATTTTTTATTGTACAGATATAAAAACAAGTTAAATTTTTCACAATCTTTAAGTCTTCTTATATCTATTTTCAAATATCTCCCCACCCCCCGTTACATGGCTTCCCGCAGTGCGATATCCCCCTTAAAGTTTCATTTTAGTCTTTAAATCTATATTTTGTCGTATTATAAACTAATCTTTCAGGTAACATTATGTACAATCATCATTTCAGTATCCTTTTCTTTTGGTCCATTCTAATAACTATCAAAGCTTATTAAAGTATTTTTAACATTCCATTTCGCTTCTACATATTCTTTAAAGTCTTTCCACTCTTTGTAGAATTCTTCATCTTCTTTGCCGTTAAGTTTCTTTGTCAATTTGTCCATTTCAGCCATAAAAAGCACTTTTTTTATCCAGTCCCATATTTCTGGTATCTTATCTTGTTTCCAGCATTGCGCAAATGTCATTCTTGCAGTCATTATCAAATACCATAACAATGTCTTTTTCTCTACGTTAACCTCCTCCATCTTAAGACCCAATAACAAAATTTCTGGTTCTTTTTTAAATGTACCTTTTAAAAAAAATTGCATTTCAGCATGGACATCCGTCCAAAATGCCACTGCCTTATCACAAGTCCACCACATATGGTACAAAGAGCCTTCATGTTTTTTACATTTCCAACACTTATTAGACATATTATTATTCATATTAGCAATTTTTTTAGGGGTCATATACCATCTATACATCATCTTAAAACAATTTTCTTTTATATTGGTACAAGTTGATATCTTCATTGAGTTCTTCCACAAATATTCCCAGGTTGACATGGTTATTTCCTTATTCATATTTATAGGCTGATATGGGCTCTATTAACTTGTTAACCAGGCAGGAATCTTTGCGAAGAACTGATTTTGCTGAGCACACTCACATGTCTGGGAAGTGTGCCAACCAGTCCAGGCAGAAGGCCAAAGAGGTTGCCAAGCAACTGCCAGAGATAGCAAGCACCTGTGTGACTATGTCACCTAGCAACCGGAGAAGCAACAAGCAGAAGAAGCAGAGGAAGTGTTTTGGCTGTGGCAGTGAGCATCATTTAATCTGTTCCTGTCCTGAGAGGCAGAAACAGGGGAAGCAACAGTCTGGGTTCAGACCCCAGGCTTCTGTGGTACTGCAAAGTGTGGCAGAAACCACGGAGTGGCTTCTCGACTCAGGCGCCAGTCTAATGTTCTGCTGTGATGACAGCATGCTGCAGAACAAGAGGAAGCCTTCACTGACTTCTGTGAGCCTGGCTGATGGGACATTGTCCAAAGTAACATCAGAGGGAAATGTGTATATACCTTGCCTAGACTACACGTTCAGAGGGGTGCTCTGTGTACCTGCTCTACAACATAACCTGCTTAGCATAATGTGTCTTGACAATGCTGGTTACAAGGTGGTGTTTGCTAATATGGAATGCAAAGTGTTTAAAGCAAACAAGGTATGTGCTATAGGCAGGCTGAAACAAAATGTGTATGTGTTAAACAGTGTAAATGAGAATGCACAGGTGGTTAGCAATGTGAAACCCCATAATTGCCAGCATGTCCTGCACAGGAGGTTAGCACATGTGTCCTATAAAACAATACAGAAAACTTTAGAAAAAATAGGAAAAGAAAATGTAAACCAGTGTAAAACATACTTAGATTGTGAGATATGTAAGATGTCTAAGTCTAAAGCGTGCCCTGTTGCTAAGCAGAGCTTCAGGCAATCTGAAAGACCTCTAGACCTGGTTCACATGGATGTGGTGGGGCCTTATGCAAACAGTCACTCTGGTAATAGGTTTGCATTGATTATTACTGATGACCACTCCCATTTTTCCTGGCTTTACGTGATGAAGCACAAATCAGATGTGTTCCCCACAATTAAGTACTGGCACAGAAAGGTTTCAAACCAAATTGGTAATGTTGTGGCCATACAGTCTGACATGGGGGGAGAATTTACATCAAATGCTTTCAAAGCATGGTTGCAGCAGAAAGGTATAAATCATCGCATGTCCAATCCTTCCACGCCGAAGGAGAATGGCCTGGCTGAAAGAAAGGGGGCAGTGTTGCAGACCATGATGTTTTCCATGTTAAAAGATGCTAATCTGGGTATTGCATATTGGGCTGAAGCAATCAAAAATGCATGTTACCTGAGTAACCGCATTTACTCACGTGCTGTGGATGACATCCCATACAGGTTGTTGTACCAGAGGGATCCAAGTTTAGATCACCTCAGAGTGTTTGGTACTAAGGCATGGGTGAATGTACCACTGGAGCGCAGGAGGAAAGGAGGGCCCAAAGCAAAGAAGCTAACATTTTTGGGATACCAGTCAGGCATATAACCAAATAATAACTTACAGTAGGTCTGCTAATTTTTGTGAAGACGAAAATTGGGATAGGATTCATGCCAACAAAGTTCCTGAGGTGGTTAAGTTACCTGGTACAAGTGGCACTGAAGGTGCAAATAACAAAAGGTTGGTAACAAGAGAACCTGAGGTTAAACAGGAACAAAGTGTCTGGTGAAAGTTCTGTAAGGTCTGAACCTGGAACTGTAACAAATGGAAATGTGCCTGTGTCTGTGAAAACAGAGCAAGAGTGTGTACCACAAAGGGTATCTACACGCAGCACGAAGGGCATACCGCCAAAAAGATATGGGTGTGACATGGTCACAGGTTTCCCAGTTGAAGACGGTGCTTGTGAGTACTGAGGCACCAAATAACAAAATGTAGAAGGGTGCAGAAGGGTGTTCACTGGAAGCACGTGCCAAAGGGCAGTAACAATGGTATAACTAACAAAATTGTGTATTGCTGTGGGCTTGCAAAGCCAGCAATGAAACAAAGGTTTTCTAAGAAACACTGATGGCTCTCTGTGAGCAAGCATCAAAGGTATCGAAAACAAGGCTCTTTGTGAGCAGGTGAATAAAAGGGTTGAAACTGCCTAAGTCAGAGGCTTGGTTCAAAAAGGCAAAAACCAGTTTTTGCACTAACATGGTTGCCCAGAGTTATCTTGACATACAGGGGGCAAGAGTAACATGTGGAACAGTGAATAAATGTTATGTGTAACTGGAGTTTTTACTGTGTAACTGATTGTGACTGATTGTAAAATGTGACAGTGATTGTGTGTGATGTAATGGAAAGGGGCTTGATGGAGCTAATCCATACAACATCAAAGTAACAATGTAAACATGTATGCTTTACTGGATGTTAAGTATAACAAAATGTAATGAGGTTTGTAAGTGTATATTGAAAGGCAAACTGTGCATCCAGGCTCAGCCTTAAGGGGGAGTGTCGTGATTCACTTCTTATGGTAAGGCTGGCCTAGATGAGTTTGATCTAGAGTGTCAGTGAAGTGACAGCTAGTAACAGCATGTGACTGCAAGGAGGCTGGCCAGAACTGGTTTGAGGCAGTGCAGCCTGGCACTAAGGTATTGCAGGAGGTTGCATCAGCTATGTGCTGATTGGCCAGCAGTTGTATATATGTACAGAGTGTACAGAGATCTTTTTCCTTCTCATGTATCAGTTGCAGCAGAGCACTTTGACACTCAGAACTGTATATAGGTGGTGGCTGGGTGAGAATAAACTCACAGTGGTTGCACCTAAGTTCCTGACTCCAGTCATCTGTGGGTACTCTATCTCCCTTGGGCACTAACGTGCCAGCCAGCATTCCGCACAGACCGCGACACTGGCCACTCCATTGACTTGAAGTGGACCTCCCCTCGTGCCGCCCCTGCCTTGACAGTATGCTGCAAGTCCATGCTGCAGCGGAATTGCCATGGACACAGCCTCTCAAGCAGCCAGCTTCACTCCCCCCCCCTCGCTGCAGTATAACTTGGCCCTTAGGAGATGCCAAGGTTGCATGATGGCTAGCCGCTGCAATGCAGGCACAGCTCAGGATTGCTCTGTTAATGTCTTACCAGGTGGGGGGGAATGGAGGTGGAAGTTAGTAGATTTTTAGCCCTTCTTAAATCGTTTTTCTACAGATGGCTTTTTATACTCCAATTTTCTGTCGTGAATTTTTCCCATCAGTGTTTTAGAATTGGTAAAGTCTTTTATAATAATCTTATAGAAAATGTATACTCTTATAATGTAATAGTTATTAATGCTGTATTTATTTTGTTAATTGTTGAATTTCTGGTTATTTTAACAGTTGAATTTTAGGACAGGGAGAGAGACTTTGACATTTGGGAGCCATTTTAATAGTTGAGCAATTAGTTGATACCTAGCAATTAAACACAAGTCTAGACACAAATTTCATTATATATTTGACAAAGAACAGTTGAATATTGACTTAACTATTTAAGGATGACTAATTCATTTAACATGATGTCTTTAAAACTGAGAGGACTAAACAATAAAATAAAGCAGAAAAGGATAATAGCATCTATCCTCAGAGAAAAAGTATCACATTTAAAAACATTTGCTTTTCCTGTACTGAAAACCCCCAGTTTAACTCTAGGGTCTTCAAATGCAAGAGAGGTGGCCATACTAGTAGCAAAATAACTTGAAAGATATCCTCTATGACCCCCAAGGCTGTTTTATTTTTATTAAGGGACTGTTAGATGACAATATGATTCCTTTTGGGTCTATTTATGCCCCGAGTACTTCCCAGATAATTTTTTGGGAGAACATTTTTAAAAAGTCGCAGACTTTTGGGGAAGGAAAGAATTTGACAGGGGAGAACTTAAATTTTATTGTAGACAAAAAAATGGATAGATCAAATTCAACACATCTTTCTACCAAACTGAAGGGAACCAAAACAAAGTTACATGACCTCCTTTTACAATTTAAATCATATGACATATGGAGACAAAATCATCAAAATGATAGAGTTTACACCTATTTGTCTCTTGATTTAGATCACTCATGAGAATAGATTATCTTTTGTTATTACAGTCTTTACTAGATAAAGTCATAACTACTGAAATTCGAATAAAAACATCATCTGATCATGCTCTAGCGCTTTGCAAGATTATCAGCTTTGAAGATAAATGTACAGAGCCAAAATGGGTGTTTAATAAAACAATTTTATTACAACAGAATTGCAAAATGTTGTTTCTACTCCCACTCCTAAAGCAGATGCCACCAGCATGATATCCCTAGCTAGGAGGCTCCACCCCAACTCATATGCAAGCATGATTCCTTGAAGACAATCGATTTCACAATGGCATCCTTACATAAAATTAAAAGTTGTTCAGTGGGTTATGGAAGAAACAATTGCTTCTACTGTCCTTCACATGAAACAGTGCTCATGTTTTCCACAGAATGTATGTGTATATGATGCAAAATGGAAAACCTGTTCCCAGTTTCTCAACGCACTGTAAAAATGGCCCAAAATGAGTTATTATGTTCTTGGTTGCGCAAGTCTTGAAAAAATAACTGGGCAGATGTGCACAACATGATACCTCACGGCATCATTAGTAACAGAATCCTCCTCAGATTTGCATCTCACTCTCTATATATCATGCTATGGCGATTGATACAGCCCTCAAAGCCAGAGTTTTCTCTGCAAAACATCACACAGAAACCAGAAGAGACACAATTTAATTTGTCTTCTTCCCATCGTAGATATCTCTCTCAAAAAAATGGTAGTAATGCACAGAGATCTGTTTTCCCCACTGGGATTTTTTTTTCTGGTTGTTTTTGGAATTGAGTCCATTGTTTCCCTGTTAGGGAATGGATTTGTCCTAGTTGTGAATGGCCACAGTTGGCTCTGCAATGAGAAGATGCTCCCTTCTGATTTCCTCTTGTCCACGCTGAGCCTCTCCAGGTTTCTTTTGCAGTGGATTTCCATGAGCAGCCAATTTGTGTATTTTAGTTCTCCAGAGACATACAGAGATCATGAAAAATTATGGGCATTTACACTCTCCTGGGTTTATTTGAACACAGCCAGCCTCTGGTGTGCCACATGGCTCAATGTCTTCTACTGTGTGAAGGTCACCAACTTTGCTCACCCTCTCTTTGTGTGGCTGAAGCTGAGAATCGGGGTGCTGGTGCCCAGATTCCTTGGAATATCTCTGCTAACTTTCATAATCTGCTCTGTTCCTTCAATCATGAGGTCGTTTGAAAATGAAAAATGCTGCAATCTCACAGGAAATCTACCAGAGACCACCAGCCAAAGTGAGGCTCATCAGGACTATTCTCTTGTGTTTTTAAATACTCTCCATGCTTATTTTATTTCCATCAATTTTAGCATCTGTTTAACAGCATCCCTTGTTTTGCTTCTCTCTCTGTGGAGGCACACGAGGAATCTGAAGAAGGGCGGCCTCAGCACCAAGGACTTCAGCACTCAGGCCCACCTCAGAGTCATGAACCCTTTGCTTCTCTCCCTCTTCTTCTACATTTTACATTTTGCTGCCATGATCCTTGCCCTCAATGTTTTCACGTACGGCAAGCTCGAGCGACTGATTTGTGAGATATTCCTGTCTTCATATCCTTTAGCACACTCCATTATCTTAATATTTACTAATCCCAAACTGAGGAAAGTGTGTATCCATGTTCTAAACATCCGAAGAAGTAAGTGTCTCATGAAGAGGAAATGAGCTGCCTTCTATCCCAGAGGAAAGAAGAAGAGTAGGATTTATACCCCGCCCTTCACTCGGAGTCTCAGAGCAGCTTACAATCTCCTTCCATTCCTCTCCCCACAACAGACACCCTGTGAGGTAGGTGGGGTTGAGAGAGCTCTGAGAGAACTGCTCTTGAGAGAACAACTCTGAGAGAAATATGAGTGACCCAATGCCATCCAGTAGAAGCATGTGGAGGTTTGGGGAATCAAACCCAGTTCTCCAAATTAGAGTCCGACACTGTTAACCACTAAAAAGACCCTATGGGTTCGTCACTCTGTCTCTTTCTGTGTCACTACTTTTTCTCTCCTGTTATATAAATCTGACAAACATTTCCCAATTGTGGAGACTGCCAACTATCACAAAGGGATGCAGACAGTTCACCCAATTTATGAACTTCTTGAAATGAAGGATAACATCAACCACAGTGTGGGGCTATTCCTTTCATGTTGCTTCATCCTTCGGCAAGGTCTGTTCTCACTTTGAAAAAACTGGGGTACACCTGAACCGGCCCTAAGACACACACCTCTCTGAAAATCCTATCTTTTGCCATTATTTATTTAGAACTGCAGCTTATGTATCTTAATATCTCATTTTCTTGGTGGGAAATATCAGTAGACTAAAGGGTAATTTCAATATGGTTCAGAAGCAGCTTGGAGGGGGGAGTTATTGGGACTGTAGACTGTAATGCTGTGTTTAATTCATGCTATCGGTTGCTGTTACGTAGGTTCCCACTATGTAACATTTGCATTTGTTTAATGTTTCATCTTCTAATGTTTTGCTTCACCTCTGGTTGGTTCCAAACTTCTACAAGTCAAATCCTATTGGACTATCAGATGTTCTATCCTGCTGATGGCAATTCTGTATAATCTGCCTTGAGTGAGAAAAGTTGGCTTAAAAGAACATAAACAAACAAACATACTTGAGTACAGTAGCACCTTAAAGACCTATAAGAGTTTCAGGGTATAGAGTTTCAAGAGTCAAACTTCTATTCATCAGACAGGAGCTGTGTAAATATAGAGATCTCTTGAGTCCTTTTATCTTTGTCAGAAGGTGTGAGGAGTGTTGTAAAGAGCACTTATAAAGGATGCAGAGGTACAATTCATATTGTAATCAGCTCTATTACAGTAGAAGGGAAATACTTGGGAGCGGAAAATTAGCCTCTGTAGGGAGATAAGAATCCTGTGTCCTTGTCCGGCCCCGGGTGGTCCATTTTTCTGAACTTCTGAATTAACTCAGATTCAGTAATCTAACTTCTTTAAGGTGTGACAACTGCCACTCTCAGGTCAGCAATGAAATGATCTAGGAGATTAAAATGTTCTCCTGCTGGTTTTTGAGTGTTGAAATGTTTAATGTCAGGTTTTTGTCCATTCTTCTGTGTAGCAACTGATCAGTTTGTCTGATGTAATGAGTGGAAGGGCCTTGCTGACCTTTGTTGGCATATATAACCTTGGAGAAGGAACAAGTGAATGAACCTGAGATGTGGTATGGCAGGTGTTGTTACGTTCGGTTATTGTGCTGTCAGAGTGGGTATGGGAACAAAAAAGCTGTAAACATGCGCTAAAGACCATCTATTGAATGTATAAGATATTCAGTGATACATTTATAAAGGCGAGAACATGTACAAAGCGCAGAAAGAGGTCCAAAACATATATGTTGTTGACGAAGTTCTCCAGATTGTCAAGTCATTTTGAAAAAGCTTCATCCTAACAGGACCATAGATTGGGAACAAAAAAGCTGTAAACATGTGCTAAAGACCATCTATTGAATGTATAAGATATTCAGTGATACATTTATAAAGGCAAGAACATGTACAATGCGCAGAAAGAGGTCCGAAACATATACGTTGTTGACGAAGTTCTCCAGATTGTCGAGTCATTTTGGAAAAGCTTCATCCTAACAGGACCATAGATAACCTTGTAATTACAAAAATATACATATTTTTTGTTTGTTGGACAAGGGCAATATACCTTTGATGTAATAAAATTCTAATAAATACTAATAAATCTGATTATACATACTGTTGCAAGTCTTCTATTTTTGTAGGACATAGAATAAAGTACCAGAAATTCTAATACGTGGAAGAGTATCTATGAAAAATACACAAAGGCACAGTAAAATACTATTGCATCTTACAAAATAGATTATATAAGACTAAATACTACTACAAAACTTAGAACAGTCACCCTTACAGGTCATAAAGTAACATGATGCATTTACAAGTGGGCCATCTGGATAGAAGAACGTATAAGCCTTAACAGGTGTCTCCACTTGCTATTCTTATGTTAACATCCCGTGTTTCAAAAATTTAAAGGTATATACTATATCTAAAACTATATTCTTCAGTTTGGTGTAGTGGTTAAGTGCGTGGGCTCTAATCTGGGAGAACCGGGTTTGATTCCCCACTCCTCCACTTGCACCTGCTGGATGACCTTGAGCAAGCCATAGTTCTGGCATAGCTGTTCTTGAAAAAGAGCAGTTTCTGTAAGAGCTCTCTCAGCCCCACCTACCTCCCAGGGTGTCTGTTGTGGGGAGGGGAAGGGAAAGGAGTTTGTAAGCCGCTCTGAGACACCTTTGGGTAGTGATGGGCAGGGTGTAAATCCAATCTCCTCCTCCTCCTCCTCCTCCTCCTCCTCTTCTTCTTCTTCAAAAATCATAAGAAACAAGATAACTCCAAAGACAAAGTCAGTCCATAAGGCTGACATAGATTCAATCTGTATATACAGAAAGCCTCCCTCTGTAGAAGGCACTTATGGATATCAAACTTGTTATACTGCTTAGAATTAACTATTTCTAGAACTACACATTTAAAATCATCATTACTGTGGCCTTTCTCGATACAGTGTTGTATGAGGGGTGCATCCATGTATTTGTGTTTAATCTGTGATTTATGTTCCATGACACATGTCTTCAAAGAATGTGTGGATTTCCCTATATACTTTAAACCACAAGGACATTGGAGGAGGTATATAACTTTTTTTCGTGGAACGGTTTGAGAAGAAGGTGATATTTCTTTCAAAGTTAGGAGAGTTTAGAGAGTTTGATTCCCAACCAGGAGCCAAAACATAATCAACAACGCCAATAAACAGAGACCAAACCCTGGTACAGCCTCAGCAGAGCATCCTACATGGATTTTAAATATTGCAATAACTGTATCTGTTATCTTGAAAACAATGTCTACAGGAAAACATCCCTAAATTGGCATGTTTACCCCCCAAAAAAAAATTAACAGAAGTAGTTGTAATCCCTGGACAGGTGTGTACAGCATGATCCCTGACTGCATCATTAGTAACAGAATCCTTCCTCAGATTTGCATCTCACTCTCTGTAGGGCATGCCATGGCTATTAATACAGACCCCAAAGCGAAGGTTTTCTCTGCAAAACATCACATAGGAACCAGGAGAGCCACAATTTAATTAGTCTTATTCCCATTTTAGATATTTCTCTCCAAAAATGGCAGTAATTGACAAAGAGTTATTTTCCCCACTAGGAGTCTTTTTGCTGGTCATTTTTGGAATCGAGTCCATTGTTTCCCTGTTGGGGAATTGATTCGTCCTTGCCGTGTGCGGCCACAGCTGGCTCCGCAGCAAGAAGATGCCCCCTTGTGATTTCCTCTTGACCACTCTGAGCCTCTCCAGGTTTCTTTTGCAGTGGGCTTCCATGAGCAGCCGATTTGTGCTTTTCAGCTCTCCAGAGAAATATACATATAGCAAAGAAGAGCAGGCATTCGCATTCACCTGGGATTATTTGAACGCAGCCAGCCTCTGGTGTGCCACGTGGCTCAACGTCTTCTACTGTGTGAAGGTCACCAACTTTCCTCACCCTCTCTTTTCATGGCTGAAGCTAAGAATTGGGATGCTGGTGCCCAGATTCCTTGGAATATCTCTGCTAACTTTCATCATCTGCTCCATTCCTCCGGTCATGAGGTATTCTGAAGATGAAAAATGCCACAATTTCACAGGAAACTTGCCAGAGAGCACCAGCCAAAGGCAAGCTCATGGCACCAGGTGTGTTACGTTTTTAAATACTCTTCAGATTTCTTCTACTGCCATCAGTGTCAACATCTGCTTAACGGCATCTGTTGTATTGCTCCTCTCTCTGTGGAGGCACACGAGGAATCTGAAGAAGGGCGGCCTCAGCACCAAGGACTTCAGCACTCAGGCCCACCTCAGAGTCATGAAGCCTTTGCTTCTCTCCCTTTTCCTCTACATTTTACATTTTGCCGCAATGATCCTTGCCCTCACTGACGTTTTCAAGTACAGCAAGCTTGAGCGGCTGATTTGTGAGATATTCCTCTTTTTGTATCCTTCAGCACACTCTATCATCTTGATATTCATCAGTCCCAAACTGAGGAAAGTGTGTACCCATGTTTTGAACCTCAGAAGAAGTGCCTCATGAAGAGAACATCAGATGCCTTCTATCTCAGAGGAAAGACCCTATTGGCTCATCACTCTTTTTTCTTTGTGGGCATTTCAGTAGACTAAAGAGCAATTTAATCCGTCCCTCAGACCCTTGCTAACTATTTCTAAGGCCATTTGATTGACCAAATGCTATGAGGGAATCTCCGTGGGCCAGTGTGGTAGTTGCAGTTCGAATTTGCAATCTATCTCATCATGAAACTTGCAAAGGGCATGAGGGGAAGATCTTGTGCCAGTCAGCCTAACCTTCTTCACCACAACCCCGGTTTTGCCCCAAAATGGGGACAGAAGAACCATGTATGTTGTCCTGATCTCTTTGAAGGCTGGCCTTAAAATGTACTGGGCAGATACATCTCAACAGCATTTGGGACTTTGATGATGACACACAGGTGCCTTTTGAGAGAGATGCTCAATTGTTTTTCTCCACGGGAATGTCACTTGGGAGGGGGCTTACTGTGTTATGTATGTTGACCCCTAAAGTAGCCTCACTGAGTTCAATGTGATTCACTCTCTAGTAAGTATGCACAGGATTGCTAAACCCTCCTGTGCCCATTTCACTTTTTTGGGGGGGGGCCTTACTGTGTTATGCATGTTGACCCCTAAAGTTGCCTCACTGAGTTCAGTGCGATTCACTCTCTAGTAAGTATGCGCAGGATTGCTAAACCCTCCTGTGCCCATTGATTCCGATAGGCTTTGATGGGGTAATTCTGCTTGGGATTGGACTAGAATGCTCCCACTCTCCTGGCTTTCCGCAAACTATGCAAAACTGAATTATTCAGAGAGGGCTTTTTGTGCAGGAAACAGGGCTGTACTGCAACAATATCATCCAGAAGCAGCTTGGGGAGAGAGAGTTATAGCGACTGTAGACTATACTACTGTGTTTAATTCTTACTATCTGTTGCTGTTAAGTAGGTTCTTACTACGTAACAAGGGCGTAGACTTTCCAATTTCGGGGGGGGGGCTGGGCCTGGGCCTGGGCCAGAGGCATTGCTATGCTAGGTCCTTAAAAGAACCGAGGCCCAGTGACATCATAGGGAGGACCCAACTTTGCTTTCAACGTATGCGTGTGACTGAACACCTACTTATATAAATATTTTTAATCCAAGAACCTTTCATTCAATAGCAAATAGTCTTGGCATCCTGTTGGAACTCAAAGAGCTATTTAGCTGTTACACATCTGTTACACATCTGATTACACATCTGCACTTCAGCTGGCCACAGGAAGTGGTGGCGGCTACAAGCATGGACGGCTTCAAAAGGGAATTAGATAAGCATCTGGAGCAGAGGTCCATCAGTGGCTATTAGCCACAAGGTATAGATAGGGACTCTGGGGCCAGTGATGCTCTGTCTTCTTGGTGCTTGGGGGGGTCAACAGTGGGAGGGCTTCTAGTGTCCTGGCCCCACTGCTGGACCTCCTGATGGCACCTGGTATCTTTGGCCACTGTGTGACAGAGTGTTGGACTAGATGGGCCTTATGTTCTTATGGCCATCTTTCTGTGATGGAATAACTTGGTATTTATATTTCCTATTGATTTATCTGGATATTAATACCCTATTTTTATGAAGCACCTATCAAATCTATTAAAATATTTAGATCCCTTTCTTCTCCAGAGAGTCAAAGTAATTAACAATATGGCAGAAAGAATATAACAAAAAAACATAACCAGTACAGGTATAGCCAGCCAATTATAGGTGCATTTTCTTTATAATGCAGCCCTCAACATCAGACACAAAGAACAGTCAAAAAGCCCATGGAAAGTTGGCCTTGCACATCATCCTAAAAGGATTTAAGGACATCAAAACCAGCAACCCCATCTGAGAAGTGATGTCACTTCTGGAAGATGCTCAAGGATTTTGCCCAGTAGAAAGAGAAATTGAGAGAATATGTAAGAACACAAGAGAAGCCATGTTTCACTGATGGACCTCTACTCCACATGTTGATACAAATCTCTCTTGAAGCTGTCTATGCTTGTAGTCACCACTGGAATATTAGCAAGCTCATTGACTGAAGAAGATGGGTGTGAAGCTCTCAAACAGGCTATGGAGGATCACCTTCCCAAGAATTCTTTCACATCCTAAATGGACATTCACTCAGAACTACCTTATAAAGGAGCAGGGAGCTCTCTATGAGTGCCTCAACCAAATTACACACCGGAATGTGGCGAAAAATAACACCACTCTGTTGGAGAGAGCCCTGATACATAAAAGTGCCATTGAACAGCCATACACTCAAGACAAAGCGTGATAGCCTCTGCCAACTCACAAGAACAGGTTGTGCAGGGAAACTGAACAGCCCTTTGGGAAGCCTGAGAGACCAATACAAGGTAGTGTTGCATCCCTAGGAGACCCAAACCCAAGAAAAGTCACATATAAGGAATGTAAGGAGTGCACAGATGTTTGGCATCAGAAACAACTGTAAGGGCGGTGTTCTGTGACATGAGGACTGAGAGAGAATCCCAAGGAGGGGATCCTGGCCAGGACACCAGACATCTTAACCTTGTGAAACTTCATGAATGGAGGGGGCATAGGGTAGGACCCACAATGTCCTCATTTCACAGGTGGAAGTGCTGCATACTAAAAAAGGGGGGGGGTTATACCTCTTTTCGTAACATCTCTAGAGATCCAATAAGGAAGAGGACAGTTTAGAGAGTTCATGTTCAACCAGTGGCCAAAAACATAATCAACAGCACAAGAAGGAGAGATCAAACCCTGTTACAGGGTCAGTAGGGCATCCTATGTGAATTTTAAATATCGCAATAACTGTATCCGTCTTCTTGGAAAATACTAGCTACAGGGAAAATATCCCTAAATTGGAATGTTTCCCCACCCTAATTTAAAGCAGTAGTTGTAATCCCTGGACAGGTGTGTACAACATGATCCCTGACTGAATCATCAGTAACAGAATCCTTCCTCAGATTTGCATCTCACTCTCTGTAGGGCATGCCATGGCTATTAATAAGGACTCCAAAGTGAAAGTTTTCTCTGCAAAACATCACACAGGAACCAGGAGAGCCACAATTTAATTTGTCCTGTTCCCATTTTAGATATTTCTCTCTGATAATGGTAGCAATGGACCCAAATCTGTTTTCCCCACTGGGGGTCTTTTTTCTGATCATTTTTGGAATCGAGTCCATTGTATCCGTGTTGGGGAATGGATTCGTCCTCGCCGTGAGCGGCCACAGCTGGCTCCGCAGCAAGAAGATGCTCCCTTGTGATTTCCTCTTGACCATTCTGAGCCTCTCCAGGTTTCTTTTGCAGTGGGTTACCACGGGCAGCCAAGTTGCATATTTCAGCTCCCCAGAGACGCATGTTTATAGTAAAGAACATCAGGCATTTGCCTTCTCCTGGGTTTATTTGAACACAGCCAGCCTCTGGTCTGCTACGTGGCTCAATGTCTTCTACTGTGTGAAGGTCACTAACTTTACCCACCCTCTCTTTTCATGGCTAAAGGTAAGAATTGGGGTGCTGGTGCCCAGGTTCCTCGGAATATCTCTGCTAATTTTCATAATCTCCTCTATTCGTCCAGTCATGAGGTCTTTTGAAGATGAAAAATGCCACAATCTCTCAGGAAGCCTGCCAGAGAACACCAGCCAAAGTGGGGTTCATGGCAGTAACTGTGTTGTGTTTTTAAATACTCTTCATATTTATTTTACTGCCATCAATTTTAGCATCTGCTTAACGGCATCCCTTGTTTTGCTTCTCTCTCTGTGGAGGCACATGAGAAATCTGAAGAAAGGCGGCCTCAGCACCAAGGACCTCAGCACTCAGGCCCACCTCAGCGTCATGAAGCCTTTGCTTCTCTCCCTCTTCTTCTACATTTTACATTTCGCCGCCATGATCCTCGTCTTCACTAAAGTTTACAGGTACGGCAATCTTGGGCAGCTGATTTGTGAAATATTGCTGTCTTCGTATCCTTCAGCACACTGTGTCATCTTGATATTCACCAATCCCAAGCTGAGGAAAGCATGTACCCTTGTTGCAAACCTCAGAAGAAGTGCCTCATGAAGAGGATATGTCTCCCCAGAGAAATACCATACGTATGTGTGACTCTTTCTGTGTGAACAGCTTTTTCTAATTATATAAATCTGAGAAACAGTTCCCAATTGTGGAGACAGCCAACTATCACAAAGGAATGCAGACAATTCACCCATGTCTATGAATTTCTTGAAATGGAGGACAACACCACGAGCAGTGGGGGGGGGGCTCCTCTCTTCATGTTGCTTCATACACGGGGAAGGTCTGTTCTCCCTTTGAAAGAACTGGGGTACACCTGACCCTGCCTTGAGACACACACCTCTCCTGTCTTTTGCTGTTATTTATTTAGAACTGCAGCTTATCTATTTTAATATCCCATTTTCTTGGTGGAGGATTTCAATAGACTGAAGAGCAACTGCATCCATCCCTCAGACCCTTGTTAACTCTTTCTAAGGCCATTTGAGTGATCAAATGCTATGAGGGAATCTCCATGGGCCACTGTGGTAGTCACTGTTTGAATTTGCAATCTATCCTGACATGAAACTTCTGAGGGTTAGGGGAGGGGAGAGCTCGGGTCAGTTAGCCTAATTTACTTCACCGCAACTCTGGTTTTGCCCCAATATGGGGACAGAAGAGCCATGTATGCCATCCTGATCTCTTTGAAGGCTGGCCTTAAAATGTACTGGACAGATACATCTCAACAGCATATGAGACTTTCATGTTGACACACAGGTGCCTTTTGAGAGAGATACACAATTGTTTTTCTCCATGGGAATGTAACTTTTTTTTTGCTTTTCTATCTTATGCATGTTGACTCCTAAAGTAGCCTCACTGAGTGCAATGTGATCTACTGTCAAGTAATTGTACAGAAAATTAGCCTCTGTAGTGAGATAAGAACCCTGTCTCCTTGTTCAGCCCCATGTGGTCCATTTTTCTGAACCTCTGAATTAACTCAATTTCCCTTTGAAATTTCTTTGTGTGGGGACTGCCACTCTTAGGTCAGCAATCAAATGACCTGGAAGATTAAAATGTTCTCCCGCCGGTTTTTGAGTGATGCAACTTTTAAGGTCAGATTTTGTCCGTTTATTCTTTTGTGTAGCAACTGATCAGTTTGTCTAATGTAGAGAGTGGAAGGGCATTGCTGACATTTGTTGGCCTTTTAGACAGAATCATTTCTAATTCTCTTATCATTATATTTGAACTCGAGTCCTTCTGGGAAACACCATCTGTAGGTTATTGTTTTATTTTGCAAGAAAAGAGTTAAGTCCTTATATTGGCGTCTTCGTTTCTGGATCTCAAATAGGATGTCTTTTAATGTTTTAATTTCTTCTTCCTTAACTTTTAATGTTTTTCCTGATAGAGCGTTTAAGACATTGTCGCTCGTTGATCTCTTAGAGAATTTGACATAAATTTCACCAGGTAATTTGTTTTTTCTTATAAAGTCAGGGTATATACGATATGCCAAGTCCATGTCATTCTGGAGATCCTTTTGCTTTAAATCCGAGATTGCTGCAATCGCTCCACTTAGGCCCCGGTCACACGGGCAGGAAACTGCAGAGGAGAAGCGTGGCTGTTTGCCCTAGGGCAAACTACTGCGCAGTTACGCGATCAGACCACCTGTGGAGGTCCTGTGGAGGTACCGTGGAGGTTCCATGTCAAGGGAGAGGTGCCGATCACAGGACAAGCCGGCGCGCAACGAAGAAGCGCGCGCCGCGGCAAACTGTTTTTTATTTTTGTGTACATGACAAATGCGCATGCTTCGTTGGGTGCGCATGCGCATCCACAGAGACTTGGACAAAAAAAAACACCTTATTTGCAAGGGGACCCGGGCGGGCGCCGGATGCCACCGGAAACGCGATCAGACGCCCGCCCTTGCCCCGCAGTTTCCGGAAACTAGTACCTCCAAGGTACTAGTTTTTTGCCACGCAGTTTCGGCTGGAAGCCTCGGTTGAGCCACGGGAGTGCTCCGCTTCCCAGATGTGCTGGTGAGATCGCGCCCGGAAACTCTGGCTGTTTTCCGTCTCACTTGTGTGGCTTCTGTTACGTGTGACCGCAGCCTTAATGTAGTTTTCAAATAATCTCCCTGTTATTCAGGGACTCCTTGAAAGCGTAAAACATGCATAGATCTTTCCAATTGAAGTTGAAGTAACTGATTTTTGTCTGTGTTTCTTTCTTTTTTAACTTCTTCCAGTTTTTGTTTGATGTCTTTAGTTTTCGTTTCAACTTTCTCTATCCTTTTATCTATCTTATGGGCTCTTTTCTCCATATGAGCAAGTTGCTTATGGACTGAATCCAGTTTGGTGTTGATAGTTGCCATTTGCTCCAGCAGAGGGCGCAAAGCTGCTGTGAGCATACTGGGAAAGTCTGTAGCTGTTTCCTGTGTCTGGGTGGGAGTCGTTGGTACCGTACTTCCCGAAGGAGGTTTCTTATCCGGCGCCATTCTCCTCCCTCTCCCAGCCATTTGTTTACAAAGAAGAAAAGTTTTATTTTTGAAGTAAAGTATCTCTGATTTCGACGCTTCTTGGCTTAAAATGCAGCTTACAGGTTTCGACAGCAGTCTTGCACTGTTCGTTCCATTCTCTCTCTCTCTTTTCTCTACCGGTTAGATACCGCTTCATTTCGGGGGGGGTAACTCCAAACCTTCCCCACCCACTGCTCCTTCTCAGATCAATCTAGTAAAGTGAGACTACTGTCTTTGTGCAGAGGTTTGATTAACTCACTGTTTAGATGCGCTCGTTTGTTGCTGGGGATTTCTTTTGCTTATTTTCTTGTCCAGAGTTCTGCTCTAAGTGCCATGATGGCTCTGGGGCATCAGGACTTCTCGGGGACAGGCAAGCCTCAATCCTTCAGCCGTTGCATTGGGAGAGGCTTGTCTTGGCTTCCCAGGCTGAAGGTCTCCTACAGAGACGCCTTGGGGGTCTGGAACCAGCCACGGCCATAGACCGTATGTGGTCTATGGCTGTCCAAGAGCAAGCTGCCATAGACCAGATACAAACTTTGTTTGTTTTTTATCTATTGAGCTTGTAACTGTGTTCTTTATAAAAGGACATTTCAGGATTTATAAAAGGACATTTTAGCATTTCACTGCTTTGCCGTTACATTTGTCGAATGTGCTGTACATATCCATAATGGGGGAATTAGAGCTTTGTTTAGGTAATTATCCAAAAGAATACTTCAAAACTATAAAAACTATAAATGGGCAACTCAACGGGAGAAGCAAAAATGTTGCGTTCAGATTCATTGAACACATAGAGTTGTTAAAAGTGAAATGAAATCCAGAAATCTCTTTTCCATACCCTCATAATTGATGAAAGTACGGACATCACTGTGTCAAAGATGCTTATCATGTACATCAAATTCAGAAGAACTGGTGGTGATCTTCATGAAAACGTTTTTACTGGCATTGTAAAATTGGCAGTACTGCTGCAATAGTTGATTCTATACAGAAGTTTTGTAATGAAAATCACTGGGACATGAATTGCATGGTTATATATACATCAGATGGTGTCTCTGTCATGCTTGGAAAGCAGAATGGTGTTGCTCTAATTCTGCGTGAATCAATTCCTCATTTGCTAGAGCAGCATTGTGTAGTTCATTGAGAAGATTTAGGAAAATATGAAGTGTGGAAAGTAATCCCATTCATTAGGTAAGTCGAAACTCCAGTATGCACTGTTTATACCCTCTTCAGTAGACTGAGTGCACAAAAAGCCAAACTGGAGGAAATTGCCGATGCAACAGGCAGACATTGCTTCATTTAGGCCATTGAACAAAGTAAGGTGGCTCTCTAGACACTTTGCTGTAAGAATTATGATATTTTAATTGAATATTGCAAAGAACAAGTAGAAGAAGATAATGACCCAGTACACAAATACTGCCTTGAAAGATTAAGTAATCCACAATACAAGGTAGATCCAGGTGATCAGCCATGTTGGTCTTAAGCAGAAAAACAACTTTAGAGTCCAGTGGCACCTTTAAGACCAACAAAGGTTTATTCAAGGTATGAGATTTCATGTATATGCACACATTTTACATAAGAACATAAGAGACGCCAATGTTGGATCAGGCCAAAGGCCCATCCAGTCCAACACTCTGTGTCTCACAGTGGCCAGAAATACCAGTGCCATCAGGAGGTCCAGCAGTGGGGCCAGGACATTAGAACCCCTCCCACTGTTGACCCCCCCCCAAGCACCAAGAAGACAGAGCATCACTTGCCCCAGAGCCCCTATCTATACCTTGTCACACTGTCTCGACATTTTCAGTGAGTTATCTACTACAACTCCAAGATCTCTCTCTTGATCTGTCTCTGCCAGTTCAGACCCCATCAACGTGTATTTATAGTTAGGATTTTTGGCTCCAATGTGCATCACCTTGCACTTGGCCACATTGAACCCCATTTGCCATGTTGACGCCCACTCGCCCAACTTTGACAGATCCCTTTGGAGTGCCTCACAATCCTCACTGGTTTTCACCACCCTGAACAACTTCGTATCATCCGCAAATTTAGCCACTTCACTGCTTACTCCCAACTCCAAATCATTAATGAACAAGTTAAAAAGCAGTGGACCAAGTACTGATCCCTGTGGTACCCCACTGCTTACACCCCTCCACTGGGAGAACTGCCCATTTATACTCACTCTCTGTTTTCTATTAATTAGCCAGTTTTTGATCCATAAAAGGACTTGTCCTTTTATCCCATGATTTTTGAGCTTGCTTAGGAGCCTTTGATGAGGAACTTTATCAAAAGCTTTCTGGAAGTCAAGGTAAACAATATCTATTGGATCCCCCTTGTCCACATGTTTGTTCACCCCCTCAAAGAACATTAACAGGTTAGTGAGACAAGATCTTCCCTTACAGAACCCATGTTGAGTCTGCCTCAATAGGTTTTGTTCATCTATGTGCCTACTAATTCTTTCCTTAATAATGGTTTCCACCAATTTACCCGGTATCGACGTCAGACTGACAGGCCTGTAATTTCCCGGATCTCCTCTGGAACCCTTTTTAAAGATGGGAGTGACATTAGCTACCTTCCAGTCCTCAGGAATGGAGGCTGATTTTAAGGAGAGATTACATATTTTTGTCAGGAGATCCACAAGTTCACAATTGAGTTCTTTCAGAACTCTTGGATGTATGCCATCTGGGCCTGGTGATTTATCAGTTTTTAAGTTGTTTATCAGTTTTAGGACCTCCTCTCTCGTCACCTCAATCTGACTCAGGTCTTTCAACACCCCTCCTGAAATCAGTGGTTCTGGAGTGGGCAAGCACTTCTCATCTTCCACAGTGAAGACGGAGGCAAAAAATGCATTTAGCTTCTCAGCCATTTCCCTATCATCCTTCAGTACTCCTTTTACCCCTTGGTCATCCAAGGGCCCCACTGCCTCCCTGGCTGGTTTCCTGTTTCTAATGTATTTGAAGAAAGTTTTATTGTTGGTCTTTACATTTTTTGCTATATGCTCCTCATATTCCCTTTTTGCATGCCTGACCACAGACTTGCATTTTATTTGCCATAGCCTGTGTTCTGTTTTATCAGCCTCACTGTGACTAGCTTTCCACCGCTTAAAGGAATCCTTTTTACCTTTTACAGCTTCCATTACTTTGTTTGTTAACCATGTAGGCTTTTTCTTATACCTGTTTGTGCCTTTCCTAACCTGCGGAATATATTTTATTTGAGCTTCTAGAATTGTAGTTTTAAACAGTTTCCAAGCTTCCCCAATGGTTTTGACCCTTTCTACTTTTCCCTTCAGTTTCCTCCCCACATGTCCCCTCATATCAGAAAAATTACCCCTTTTAAAGTTAAAAGTGGTTGTGTGAGTCTTTTTGGCCAATTCTCTATTTGTACAAATGTTGAACTCAACAACATTATGATCACTGTTTCCAAGTGGTGCAATCACTTTTACATCTCTCACCAGGTCTTGAGTGTTACTTAGGACCAAATCAAGGATCGCCTCTCCCCTGGTAGGTTCCGTGACCATCTGCTCCATAGCACAGTCATTTAGAGTGTCTAGAAACTCAATCTCTTTTCCCCGACTAGAACACATATTGACCCAATCAATGTGTGGGTAGTTAAAATCACCTATTATGACACAGTGTTTTTGTCTAGCTGCTATCTTTAAGGCATTCATCATTTTATAATCCTCCTCTATCTTTTGATCTGGTGGGCGATAACAAACTCCCAGTGTTAAGTTTCCTTTTGGCCCCCCTATTTCAACCCCTAGAACTTCCAGAAGCAAATCCACTTCACTTAGCCTCTCAATCTTTCTAGACTTTATACCCTCTCTGACATACAGAGCCACCCCACCTCCAACCCTTCTCCCCCTATCCTTCCGATATAATATATAACCTGGAATCACCGTGTCCCACTGATTTTCCTCATCCCACCAAGTTTCTGAAATACCCACAATGTCTATTTTTCCCTCCAACACCAAGCACTCCAACTCCCCCATTTTCAAATACATTGGAACGATAGGTAAGGTTCAAACTTATAGACAGGGAAATTAACATGTAATGTGATGATATTTAAGATATGCAAAGTCAAAAATAACACGCTAAGGTTATAAGGTCAACAGTTGTAAACCAATAAATATGTCAAAACAGCAGATAAATGTTGAAAGGTGGCTTTTCTAATTGTGCTTTCTCCATGCCACTGCTGAAGACCCCAAGAAACTTAGGTTCAAGAGAGTTCACATCAGGTCAGGAGAGAAAGAGACAGGGCTATTTTGGGGCAGGAACGCACAGGAACGGAGTTCTGGCTGGCTCCTGAGTCGGCCACACCAGCAGGAACTCATTAGCATAATAGGCCACACCCAACAGCAGAAACTCATTAGGATTGGCTACAGTAGGTGTGTGTGTCCTAACATGCAAAGGAGTCCCTGCTACAAAAAAAGGCCCTGGGTTTTGACAACAAACAAGGTAAACAGAATAAGAAGCAAAAGGTGGGTGTGGCTGGATGACCACACTTTTGGCAGCACGGGGCTGCGCCCTAATATGCTAATGAGCTGTGGTGTCAGGGTGTGGCCTAATATGCTAATGAGTTTCAGCTGTTGGGTGTGGCCTATTATGCTAATGAGTTCCTGCTGGACTTTTTCTACAAAAAACAGCTCTGGAAAGAGGACTGTGTGCCTATACAGAAGACCACTCGATGAACAACAGTTACTAGAAAGTGCAACTCTGTTTTCATCATTGTGGATTCTGTGCAGTACCACACTGAGACATTAGCAAGCTCACTGACTGAAGGAGATGAGTGTGGAGCTCTCAAAGAAAGAGACAACAGAGGACCGCCTTCCCAAGAATTGTTTGGCTTCCCATATGGACATTCATGCAGAACTATCTTATAAAGATGCAGGGAGCTCTCTATGAGTGCCTCAACCAAATTCTATGCAGGTACATGGCAAAGAATGACAGCACTCTGTTGGAGACAGCCATGATACATAAAGTAGCATTGAACAGCCATGCACTCAAGAAAGAGTGATGGTCTCTAACAACCCACAATATAATTTGCACAACAAAATTGACCAGCCCTTTTGAGACCCTGAGATACTAATACAAAGTAGACTTGGGTCCCTAGATGACACAAACCAAGAAAAGTCACATTCAAGGAATAGATAGATATTTGGCACCAGAAACAAATGTAATGATAGTGTCATGTGACATAAAGACTGCGAGAGAATCCCTGGTAGGAGATCTTAGCCAGGGCAACAGACACCCTAACCTTGTGAAACTTCATGAATGTTTCTTCATGAATTCTACAAGTCCTGAATACTAACAAGGGGTTATATTATAACTCTGTTCATAATATCTCTTGAAATCCAGTAAGGAAGAGGACATTTTTACTCTTTTAATCTCTATGGACTGTGAATTGGGTGCCAGGGCAATGGACAAAGCTGTGGTCCTAAGCGGAGTGCCCCATGCTGGACTATGGATCACTTCTCCATCACACAGCACATTCCTTCTCCCCCTGAGTCATCCTCAAAGAAAGACTGTGGCCCAGTTAGAAACAGAAGATGTGGTTAAGCCTTCCTGCTACCGATCCAGAGAATGCCCAGGATAAGCATCGAATTGTTAAAGTGATAGTACCCTTTTCCCCCCTTCCTTTATCTCACACCTTTCCCAGGGTGTGTCACTCCCTTAAGCCCATCAACCTTAAATTGTCCAGCCATCATTTCCTTTGTCCTATCCATCCTGAGATATTGTTTCTTCTTCTTCTACATTTCCTGGGAACCAGTGACTCTCTCAGGTCACAAGATTGGCTACTGAAGGGGAACTCTCTGCACCTGCAGTGGAGCTCTCACCCCCACCCCTCCTTTCAGGTTCCATCCCTGATCAGTTTGGGACCACTCCACATGTGTTGCTGGCCAACTCACGAACCACTCCCTCTCATTTTTCTTCCCTTTTCGCTGCATTGTCTACTCATTTTGCCGGACAGGTCATGTATCACCCACCAACAATATTCCTGCCAATATGAAAGTCACTATCTTTTCCTGCCTAATCCTTCCTAGATCTGTATTGAGTATGTGTGCTAGTCAATTTTGAATGATTGATAATTATTAAGTAAAAGACAAGTTATCATATGAACCTGGTCTCCTCATCTGTTCACGGGCTCTGGGAATTCTGACTCTGGTGTACACAGGTTATTATGTCCCTGTGCTATATGCCAGGTGCCCTTTAATATCATAATCCCCCATGCTTGATAAAGAATAAGGCAATTCGGCTAACACTTTTCAAAGAAGATAAATGGGATGTTAGTTACCTCCATGTCATGAAAAGATCCAGTGGTCTGTTTCTGCACATGAAGCCTCTGTTAAAGGGACAGGACAGGACATATTCTGCCAGGCCCATTGGCCACCCTAGATGCTATACTCTGTTTCTGCTAAATGTCATTAGGCTCCAGTCATCCCACCAGGCTCAACCCCCCTATTCTGTAAGACCACCTCTTAGATCCTATCCTGCCCACTCAGGGTCTGATCATTAGGAAACCTTGCAGTCGGAGTCCTGATTTGACTCCCAGAGCCATAAACCAACGGTTGTCACTGTCCATGAAAATCCAGTTGATTTGCTTACAGTACAGAGCATGGCCAGTACCCGCAAAGATGCAAATGCAGAAATGGAAATGCTGTAACAGAATCTCTCCAGACTTTGCATTTCCATTGGTCTCAACTTATATAAAAACATTCCTCACTTTAGTGTCCGCCCACCCCTGAAATTAGCAATCTTTTTGTGGAGCACATTCAAAAATTAACCACAGCCAAATATTGCTTGGTTAGAACCAAGCTCTGTGGTTGCTCAAAATGCCTGTGGGGCACTACAATGTATAATACTGTGTTAGCGTTAGGGTTGCAAAGCTCTGGGTTGGGAAATCCCTGGAGATTTGGCGGTGAAGCCAGGAAATGATGGGGTTTGGGGAGGGGAGGAACGTCAGTGCGGTATAAGGGCATAGAAGTCGACCCCCAAGCCTGCCATTTCCTTGAGGGGAACTGATCTTGGTAGTCTTGAGACAGTTGTAATTCCAGGAGATTTCCAGCCTCCCTGAAGTGTCGTGGATCTGCCTGCCAAAACCTCAGATGAGGAAGAGACGGAGGAAGCTGGCCCCAGTCCTCAGATGCTGCAGGAAGACCCACTGGACAAATTAGAGAGTCTGTCAGGTGTAGGCAGGAAGTCCCAGGCCAAAGTCAGCGCTCTGCACCCTCAGTCCTGCAGCCCAGGATCCAAAGCAGAAGCCCCACAGCCACTAGCCTCACTCCCAAGGTCACCAGAGACCTTGGAACCACAACCTAATTTCCCAGCACTTCTCTCAGAAGATGGCAGTGATGGACAGAAACACATTCTCCCCACTGCATCTCATTCTTTTAATCGTTTTCAACATTGAGTCTGTTGCTGCCATTTTGGGGGATGGATCCATCAAGGTTGTGAACAGGCACAGCTGGCTCCAAAGCAGGAAATATCACCTTGTGATTCATCTTGACCAGTTTCTCTATCTGTGGAGAAAACAGAACTCTTGTAACTGTTTACTCATATGCTGCACTTCTGAATCAATATGAACGAGTATATGGGACCCCGTTGGTCATCAGATGCCTAAAGGGATCTCATCGGACAGAATTTGAGACTGTAACGATGCCTTCGAGGCCTCCTCTGAGAAAGAAGCAAGATCGTTTTTCCTTGTAGAAATCTGGCTGTTCTGACTTCATCACTTAAAGAAATTGTCCATTAGCCTGTCACTTAATGATCTCAAATTCATGTGTAAGGCAATATAAACTGGGCCATCAAGGCGTCATGCAAAAAGGAGGAACGGTTTGCAAATTTGGGGGAATCTGTGTGCTCATTGGGATACACGTGGGCTTCCCTAGCAGGCCCAATACCACCTCCCACGGAGAGCTGTAGAAATGGCACAGTGGAAGGCTGAAGCTCCTTCTCCATGGGCTGCCAATAACCAGCCCACAATGGGCAGCCTGCCACTGTCTCCTGTCCACCCTCTCCTGTCTACTCACTCCTGCTCTCAGCAAATGGGGGGGTAGGAGAAAAGGGGGGCAGAGGATATTGCGAAGGTGGTAATCTCACTACTAGTCACCATGGCTGCAACATTCTAGGAATTTCTCCAGTCTCTACTGTCTTTGGGGGAGATCAGAGGAATTCCTAGAATATCATTGGCATGGTGACATCAGTTCCACGTGATCCCCCAGAAGTGACATTGGTCCTTTCTGCATTTCCCTGCCACTCCGGATTTTCTCAGTGTTCAAATTAAGGCAGTGCATTAAAAAATAACATGCAAATAAACAGCAGGCTGAAACCGGGCTGAACTCTGAAGGAAGGTAATGTAATGCAGAACGGGGAAAAGACCCAGACCTATTTCCCACTAGCCGCTGCTTCGTCCTCTCTCTTCCTTTCCCCCTGATTCTGTGTGTCAATTTCCCACCTGTTTTTTAAGGACCGAGAAGAAGAAATCGGGTGAAGCTGCAGGGCAGATTGTGGCGGTGCAGCAAGTGGTGGGAAATTGACACATAGAATCGGGGGGGGGAGGAAGAGCGAGGATGGAGCAGCAGCTAGTGGGAAATCAGTCCCAGAATAAAAACAAGGTCGAACTCAATTTTAGCACAGAATGGGTAGAAAAACCTGAATTAAAAAGAGGGTTGAATTCGATTTTAGTGCAGAATTCCTTGGAGGACACCACGGTGAACATGGATGAAAAGGAGAGTGCCGAAAAGGCCAGAGTTGTGTCACTGATACTTCCTTGCAAAGTTCCCAGGGGCCACTGGGACGTTTTCATTAAAAACAATTGAAAATTGAAAATTGTTACAATGTTATAGTACACATAACTGCTATGCTGAATTCCCAGGTTTCACCTTTTTTTTTTTTTAAAAAAAAGCAAGTTTCTATCCTCATTGTTTACAAAGATATGCCTCTCCTCCCTTCCTCCACTCTGATTCTGCTTTCCACCTACCTTCCTTCTTGTATTTCCTGGCTGCCTGGTCCTTTATCCCTCTGACCTTCCCTTAGGTTTCAAAATGAAATTGCAAGAGCCATTTCAAGTTACCTAAGCAACCACAAACAATGTTCACACAACAGGACATCCATGTGCATTCACACTATGCATCCATGCGCATTCAGACAATTTTGCATATTGTGCTTCAGAAATGCAAGACTGGCAGGATCCAACTCCACGTGAATAGAACGTTAACACAACATTTGCTGAGGGCTATTTTGTAGATAACCATGATGGTAGACTAGACCAAGAGATGCTGAGTTATCTGCAGGTTTGGCTCGTGTTCCCCATGCTTAACAGGGTTGCTATTTGCTTGGGGGTAGTGGGCAACTTCCTGTCCTCACCCTCAGATCTCCACTCTCATTAATTTTAGTAGCAGGAGGAAAAAATGGAACAGAACAGCAACAATGGTGACACTTCAGAAATACTCCCGAATTTTTGTGGTCTTCTGTAGCAGGAGGAAAAAATGGAACAGAACAGCAACAATGGTGACACTTCAGAAATACTCCCGAATTTCTGTGGTCTTCTGTGCATCGAGGTAATTACCGGCTCGATGTCATTTCACAGTGATGTAATTCAAAACAGTAGGGGGCCTCTGGGTTTTGTATAGCTTAGGGCCTCAGCAAGTCTAAATCCGGCCCTGGCGATCAGACAGGGGAAAGTCTGTCCATGGCCCGTCAGCAACTGTTAGGACTGGACTTTCCCTGATATCTTTTAACTCTATTTCTGTGGCAGAGCAGCAGGGGGTGCCGACGACTGTGGGCCCTTTCCTAGATGTTGCTGTCCAATCATGCCCTTTAGATCTGTCAGGCATTTTCAGCTACGTTGGATTTAAAGGTCTGTGTGACCGCAACTTATGAGTGCCTCAACCCAATTGCACACAGGAACGCGGCAAAGAATAACAGCACTCTGTTGGAGAGAGCCCTGATACATAAAGTGGCATTGAACTGTTGGTTGTTAATATCCAGCACTCAGATCATAAGGATCTAAGTGACAGCAGGCAAGCTGCTGATCACAAGTCCTGACCGGTTCAGACCAGATAAGGTATGAGGTCAGTCATCATGACTCAGCTTGAAACTGATTGGACACTCAATGTATATAAGTGGACATGTACTTGCTCTGTATTCTCTTCTCTTTGGATATGGTGTATGGTGGAGCGGTTTGTCAGTGGAGTGTATATATTGTAAATAAATCTGTATATAGTTTACCACTGGACTGTATTGGTGTGGTGCTATATAGAACCTCCTCTGTAGTGAATGCTGGTGAGTGCTGGAGTGGCTGGAAAAGTCCTGGTGGCTGGTAGCGCCGGGAAGTTGCTTCAGACGCTCTGCGCAACATGAACAGCCCTGCACTCAAGACAGAGAGTGATAGCCTCTGGCAACCCACAAGGACGGGTTGTGCGAGGAAACTGACCAGCCCTTTTGGGAGCCTGAGCCATTTCCACACTGCCATTTTTGTCACTTGTTCGTCTCTATTGCTTTGGGTTCCCCCCCCCTTCCCTTTCCACATGTGTTTCGCTCCCTCTGGGACAACTAGAGAGAGCAAAACACATTGGGGGAAGAAACCATGAAGCAATAGGGACAGCCGAGTGACAAAAATGACAGTGCGGAAATGGCCTGAGAGACCTATACAAAGTAGTGTTGGGTCCCTAGAAGACTCAAACCCAAGAAAAGTCATTTTCAAGGAACATGAGGAATGCACAGATGTTTGGCATCAGAAACAAGTGTGAGGATACTGTTGTGCAGGGCTTTTTTTGTAGAAAAAGCCCAACAGGAACTCATTAGCATAATAGGCCACACCCAACAGCAGAAACTCATTAGCATATTAGACCACACCTTGACAGCACAGCTCATTGGCATATTAGGCCACACCCACATGTTACCAGAAGTGTGGTCATCCAGCCACACCCACTTTTTGCTTCTTATTCTGTTTACTTTGTTTATTCTCAAAACCCAGAGCTTTTTTTGTAGCAGGAACTTCTTTGCATGTTAGGCCACACACCCCTAATGTAGCCAATCCTAATGAGTTTCTGCTGTTGGGTTTGGCCTATTATGCTAATTGGTTCCTGCTGGGTGTGGCCAACTCAGGAGCCAGCCGGAACTCCTGCCCAAAAATAGCCCTGCTGTTGTGTGACATGAGGACTGAGACACAATCCCTGAGAGGGGATCCTGGCCAGGACATGAGACACCTTAACCTGGTGAAGCTTCATGAATGGAGGGGGCATAGGGTAGGACCCACAATGCCCTCATTCCACAGTAGGAAGTGCTGCGTACTAAAAAAGGGAGATATAACTCTGTAACAGCTATAGAAATCCAATAAGGGAGAGGACACTTTAGAGAGTTTGAATCCCAACCAGTGACCAAAACATAATCAACAAGAAGCAGAGACCAAACCCTGGTACAGCCTCTGCAGAGCATCCTACATAATTTTAGAATATTGCAATAACTATATCTGTCATACAGTTATTGCAATATTTTAAAATGATGAAGGATGTCATCTTGAAAAATAGTGGCTACAGCGAAAATGTCCCTAAATTGGAATGTTTCTCAAAAATAATTACAGTCCTAGTTGTAATCCCTGGACAGGTGTGTACAACATGATCCTAGACTGCATCATTAGTAACAGAATCCTTCCTCAGATTTGCATCTCACTCTCTGTAGGGCATGCCATGGCTATTAATACAGACCCCAAAGTGAAAGTTTTCTCTGCAAAGCATCACACAGGAACCAGGAGAGCCACAATTTAATTCGTCTTGTTCCCATTTTAGATGTTTTTCTCTAACAATGGTTGTGATGGACAGAAATCTGTTTTCCCCACTGGGAGTCTTTTTTCTGATCGTTTTTGGAATCGAGTCCATGGTTTCCCTGTTGGGGAATGGATTCATCCTAGCAGTGTGCGGCCACAGCTGTCTCTGCAGCAAGAAGATGCTCCCTTGTGATTTCCTCCTGACCACACTGAGCCTCTCCAGGTTTCTTTTTCAGTTGGTTTCCATGAGCAGCCAATTTTGGTTTTTCAGTTCTCCAGAGACATACATAGATAGTGAAACAGAGCATGCATTTGCATTATTCTGGCATTATTTGAACATAGCCATCCTCTGGTGTGCCACATGGCTCAACGTCTTCTACTGTGTGAAGGTCACCAACTTTCCTCACCCGCTCTTTGCATGGCTGAAGCTGAGAATTGGGGCTCTGGTGCCCAGGTTCCTTGGAATATCTCTCCTCGCTTTCATAATCTGCTCCATTCCTCCAGTCCTGAGGTCTTTTGAAAATGAAAAATGCTGCAATCTCACAGGAAATCTACCAGAGAACACCAGCCAAAGTGAGGCTCATCCCCGCTATTCTCGTATGTTTCTTAAAACTATTCAGATTTATTTTACTGCCATGAATTTTAGCATCTGCTTTACAGCATCTGTTGTTTTGCTTCTCTCTCTGTGGAGGCACACGAGGAATCTGAAGAAGGGCGGCCTCAGCACCAAGGACCTCAGCACTCAGGCCCACCTCAGAGTCATGAACCCTTTGCTTCTCTCCCTCTTCTTCTACATTTTACATTTTGCCGCCATGATCCTTGGCCTCGCTAACGTTTTCGAGTTCGGCAAGCTTGAGCGGCTGATTTCTGATATATTCCTGTCTTCATATCCCACAGCACACTCCGTCATCTTGATATTCATCAATCCCAAGCTGAGGAAAGCGTGTACCCATGTTCTAAACCTCCGAAGAAGTGCCTCCTAAAGAGGACATGAGCTGCCTTCCATCCCAGAGGAAAGACCCTATGAGCTCATCACTTGGTCTCTTTCTGTGTCAATAGCTTTTTCTCTCTAGTTACATCAATCTCACAAACATTTCCTAGTTGTGGAGACTGCCAACTATCACAAAGGGATGCATACAATTCACCCTAGTCTAGGAGTTTCTTGAAATGGAGGATAACACCAATAGCAGTGTGCGGCTGCTCCTTCCTTTTTGCTTCATCCTTGGGCAAGGTCTGTTCTCCCGTTGAAAGAACCGGAGTACCCTAAACCGGCCCTAAGACACACACCTTTCTGCAATTTCTATCTTTTGCCATTATTTATTTAGAACTGCATCTTATGTATCTTAATATCCCATTTTCTTGGTTGGGAATTTCAGTAGACTAAATGGCAATTTCATCCATCCCTCAGACCCTTGCTAACTATTTCTAAGGACATTTGAGTGATCAAATGCTATGAAGGAATCTCCGTGGGTCAGTGTGGGGTGGCAGCTTGAATTCGCAATCTATCACTTCATGAAAATTGTGAAGAGTGGGGTGGGGACGGTAGCGCTCCGGCCAGTTAGCCTAATCTATTTCACCGCAACCCTGGTTTTGCCCCAAAATGGGGACAGAAGAGCCATGATGTATGCTGTCCTAATCTCTTTGAAATCTGGTCTTAAAATGTCCTGGACAGATACATCTGAACAGCATTTGGGACTTTCGTGATGACACACAGGTGCCTTTTGAGAGAGATGTTCAATTCTTTTTCTCCATGGGAACGTGACTCTTTTTTTTTTTAGCCTTACTGTCTTACTCGTGTTGACTCCTAAAGTAGCTTCACTGGGTTCAATGTGATTTCCTGTCTAGCAAGTTTGTGCAGGATTGCTAAACCCTCCTGTACCCATCGATTTCAGTAGGCTTAGATGAGGTCATTCTTCTTGGGATTGCACTGGAAAGCTTCCACTCTCTGGGCTTTTTGCAAACTATGCAGAACTGAATTATTCAAGAGGGTTGTACAGGAAACAGGGCTGTACTGTAATAATATGGTTTAGAAGAAGCTTGGAGGAGATAGTTATAGGGACTGTAGACTACAGTGCTTGGTTTAATTCATACTACCTTTTGCTGTTAAGCAGGCCCATAGCCAAGATTTTTTTCATTTTGAGAGGCAAACTTTTGTCTTGTGGGGCATCCATTATGTTCGTACTTATACTTTAAAATAATAAATACCTAATTTAAGACAAGTCATTTATCACTCAAAAATGTTTCAGGTTTATTTCAAAACTGCTAACCGTTACATACTAGCCATTACTGATCTTGTGGTTTGTCACATAAAAAATGTTTCTGGTTGATCACAAAGATTGCTAACCATTACAGAACTTGTAATATTTGTCAATCGAAAATTTTTCTGGTTACACAGACAAAGTTCCCTCTAAGCTGTGGAGCCTTGTGAACAAAAATTCTACTTTGTGAGCTACTGACCTTAAAGTTGTGAGAGAACGATTTGACTGCTGCTTAAATTAGTTTGCTCTGGAGCCATCCTTCCTGAGCTGAGACAAAAATGTGTGAGCTGGAGGCTAAAAAACTGTGAGCTAGCTCACACTAACTCAGCTTAGAGGGAACACTGGTTACAGAACCGGGTTACCATTCAAATACCCTTCTCAGGCTCAGCCCATTAAAGTTGAAGTCAGTGTGACTGAGCACAACATTTTTCTATGAAAGCATCCATATCAATGTATTCTCTGAGTCTTTTCTCATAACCTAGGAGTTCTAGATTGTGTTTCCGAAGATGGGACATTGATAGTCTTTGTGGATTTAACACACGAGTAAGGCAAGAGAATGCTGCCTCGCATGTAGCTGTGGATGCTCCAAAAGTTACAGCAGCTGACTTTGTATACATTACAGGATCCACCTCTATATGGGAACAACACTGAAAGAACATTGTGGATACTGTCTTCTTTTTCCAAAAGTGGATTTGTTGGTGCAAAAAGGTTCATTTTTAGGAGATTTGCTTCTTCTGCAAAAGCATCCTCATTAGCATTAACTAATTGTATGAGAGGCTTTACTGATTTTACGTCCAAAAAGGTTTGGGTGAGCTTGGAGTCAGTGAGTCCAAAGCTGATAAGCAGGGGTCATTTCCTGCGGGAGCGCACAGGAGCGGAGCTCCAGCAATAAGGAGCCCAGAGGGTGGGCACATGCAACAAGCCCCACCCCCTGCTCCCAGCAGCCCTCAGTTGGGCCACAAGGAGCAAGAAGCAGCCAGGTAAGTTGCAAGAGGGCCCCCCCAGCCCGCCTTCAGGTACAAGCTCTCCCTCATCTGTGAGGGCAGATCTGTGCATCCCCCCCCCATAGCTAGCAATCCAAAACAGTCCAGTGGAACCTGAGTGGTGGGTGTTGCCTTCTGACACACTTCTGGTGATGTGAGGGGGTGTGGCATATGCAAATAAGTTATGCTAATAAGTTATGCTAATGAGCTCCTGCATCTCTTTTTCTACAAAATGACCCCTGCTGATAAGTATTCTACATTACATTTAAAGAATCAAGCTTCTGCCTCTGAAATGGAATAGTCAAGGACTTCAATGAATACCTGTTTTAAGCGCATATGAGGGGACATTTCACTGCCAGAATAGCTTGATCCAGCACTACCTTCAGCAATATAATCCTCAAAACGTTTCCCCTTTCTTTTCCTTTTGCCATGCTCTTCTGCTGCTGCTTCTCTCTCAAAAGCAATACTGTTCGCTTCACAGATGTCAGTGGATTTTGCCAAAATCAATTCAAAGCGCACATCTGTGTTACCTCTCCTCTCCTTAAGGGCAGAAATGCAGTGATTCACAACTTCAGCAGCTTTCCCCAGATGCATGGTTTTGTCTTGAAGTGCTACATGACCTGGCTCAGGAATGGACATCGCATCTTTCATTAATAGTGCTAAGTGTCAGGTTCAGCAAGTAAGTAAATCTCCACACACGTTTCCAAGGAAGCGTTATGCTTTATTAGATTACAAAACTGGTACCATATCCACAGGATTAATGTTAGGAATAACCAAGGGGCGGAAACATCCCTACATATAGCAGGATGAGGCAAATGGCTAAGCAAATGAAATTCGAGCACGCGCATGAGAATTCTTCCAGCGGGAGGATACATAATAAGCGGGAGAGTCTCAGCGTCTCATGAGAGCCAAAAGATTCACACCAGCGGTGGAATGCAAGGGCCCCCCCCCCCCGTCACAAGGCCAGACAGATAATGGAGTCTGGCACCACTGGTTCTCATGGTCTCCCTATCGCTGCTTACGGCAAGCGGCAGAGCAGCGAGCAAGAAACAAAATCTCACAGTTGCGTATGAGCCACATAGACCTTTTGCCTCCAGTTGCAAATCTGTGGGAGTGTCCCCATCAGGATCAGCAGCGTCACTGAGCACAGACATAACTTCAGAGAAGTTCTCAGTGATCAAATGTCCAGTCCACCTATGTTCGAGGAGTCTATCCAGCTGGGTACCTGAATACATTTGGTCAAGGGTCATTTCGTAGAAAAAGAGGTGCAGGAGCTCATTACCATATTTGCATATGTCACACCCCCTGACATCACTGAAAGTGTGTCAGAAGGCAACACCCACCACTCAGGCTCCACTGGACTGTTTTGGATTGCTAGCTAT
>NW_015169828.1:366411-384046 GCF_001447785.1 Gekko japonicus | reverse complement strand
AACGTGCAGATCTGTCCTTGCAGAGGAGGGAGAGCTTTTACCTGAATAAAACTTGGTCTTAAAGGTGCCACTGGACTGTTTTGGACCAGGGGGGCGGTGGGGGGGAACTCTGCAACTTACCTGGCTGCTTCTTGCTCTGGCTGAGGGCTGCTGGGAGCAGGGGGTGGGGCTTGTTGCATGTGCCCGTCCCCTGGGCTCTTTACTGCCGGAGCTCCGCTCCTGTGCGCTCCTGAAGGAAATGACCCCTGCATTTGGTTCACTCAATGTTTTCTGGTGAAATTGTACAATCCATTACATGTCTCAAAAAACTGCCTTACAAGCACTATTTTTGAGCCGGCATTCACAATCACGAGATGCAACTGGTGATGTATGTACGGTATGGTTTTCCCCGATTTTCTTGCATTTTTTTTAACTCCACCCATCCTGCCAGACATCACACTAGCTCCATCATAACACTGCACGATGAGCTCCCCAGGACTGAACCCACAGTCAGTAAGAACTTGAAACAGAAGTTCAGTTATATAGTCTGCTGTTAAGTGGTGAAGTTCATACATACCCAGTAGGTATTCTGATGGCTTTGCCGTCTTTTACAAATCTGATGACAACAGCTAGATTTTCAATACCACTCGTATCTCTTGTCTGAACAGCTTTTACACAGAAGAAGTCCACCTCACTAGTTTTGTAAAAGGGAACTACTTGCTCTAGCACCATTGAGGCCAGGATAGAGATAACCTCATTCTGAATCTCTGGTGAGGTGTAAGAAGCATTACCAGGTATGCCTTGCACTATTGCTTTGAGCATTGGATCTTTCAGTATGGGCTAATGAAACAGTGCCATCAACGGCCCATAAGGGCTTGACACCTCTTCCTGTTCCTCAGTCTCACTTATTGGACAAGTTCTCTCACTACCATGAAAAGGCAGCTCATTAACAGCAAGGAACCGGATTGTTTGAGCAATACTCTTGATGTAATACCTGTTCTTCTTTAAATGTCCAGGACCCAACAGTGTACGAATCTCTTTTCCTTGTCTCGACCGAGCCATTTTTTCTTCCCATTTGGCGCTTGACGTCACGTGGCTTTTGCTTGTGGCATGTCTATAAAATCCCTTCTTGCTCTCTAAAGCTGTCTCCAAGTTGTTGAAGCCGGTAACTGTAAATGCTTTGTCCCACTCCGTCACCTTCACAAACTTTCTGCATGGAAGCAGCCCTATCAGTCTTGATTGAGTATACAAGCCAGAAATGGCCAGCATACCATCCACCATTAAAACTGCACTCCTTGCTTCCAAATTTTGTTTCAGGGTAAGCTGGAAGCCTTGGCTGAGAAGGATTCACTTCACCTCATTCGAGAGATCGACGCTGTACCAGAATCAGGAGCTTCAGCGCTGGAAATTGAGTTTGTGGACGTGGCTTCAATATCAGTCCAGTCCTGAGAAAGAATTCTCAAAAAGTTTGTATAGCCGGTACATCTTTGAATGCTTTTATTGTAGTTCGGACTATAAATATATCAACCAGCAAGAACCTTGTGTTGGTATTTTGTTTGGAAGCAGAAGGAGTCTGACAACCAAACTGCAAGGGTTTACCTTTA
Source organism: Gekko japonicus (assembly GCF_001447785.1). Classification (NCBI taxonomy): domain Eukaryota; kingdom Metazoa; phylum Chordata; class Lepidosauria; order Squamata; family Gekkonidae; genus Gekko; species Gekko japonicus. Next base: position 382,463 of record NW_015169828.1, on the reverse strand, counting down.
AGAACGGCCTGGCGGAGAAATGGTGTTGTTATGTATTGAGCCTAGGCCTTTCCTCTAGCTGTACCTAGAATGGGCTGAGTTGCTTCTCTAGAACAATAGCTCACCTGGATCCAGGAACTAACCAATAGATAAGCAGTGTAATGTAAATAGCCTATCACTGGGAGTGGGTGTGTGTTGGGTGTGGTGTTTTACATGCTTATAAGCAGGGCTCCAGCCCTGCTAGCTTGTCTTGTAGTTTGCTGAAATCACCTAATAAACCAGAGCTGATCACTGCGATGTATCTAGAACCCAGTATTTAACAGCCGTCTTATCTCCAGTGTTAAGTGAATTACTGGTATTGTTTTTCACTGGAAGTCCTTGTATACTTACTGTCCAAAGCATCAGCAGACAAATAAAATCAAGGAAATCATACCCACACCATGAACTTTGTCTTTTATTTTTTATTTTTAAAAGCATGAAATTTTGTTGGGATTGTTGGGATTTTTAAACTGCAATTTGGGATCCCCAGGTCCCACCTGGAGTCTGGCATCCCTTCTCCCCCCCCCCACACACGCTCTTTTGATGCAAAACAATGTTGGGATTTCTAAAGTGTATCTCCAGACTTGGGATCCCCAGGTCCCGCCTGGAATCTGGCAAAAAAAAAAAACCCCGCTGATAGTAGACAGACATTGTTGGGATTCTCATATAGTAATTTAGGGGAGGGGATCCCCAGGTCCTACCTGGATTCTGGCACACACACACCCTCCCCATACAAAATGAAACAAGTGAGTAAACTTCAGCCTACCTGTGCAGGGCTTTACTTGCCGGCTTGGGAATTGGAGGGATGTAGATGGCTGTGGGTTGCTTGCAACTGCAAGAGAGAGAATCACTGCAGTGGCATGGGACTGGAGGCGGGGCTTGCTCACTTTGCCAGCCAGCAAGAGGCAAGTGAAAGAGAGGCAACAACAGCAACAAGATTAGCCGCGTGGGACTAGAGGCGGGGCTTGCTTTGCCGGCCGGGGAGAGGCAACCACAACAACAGAGTAGCAGCATGGGAGTGTAGGGCGGGGCTTTCTTTGCTGAGGAGAGATACAGAGAGCTGGGGGGGAGAAGGATGGTGTGAGACTTTCTGCCACCCCCGGCAGTGGCAGCAGAAAGCATGAGAAATAAGTCAGGGGGTCTGGCCAGGTGGTAAGTTGGGGGGCCCTGGTGGAAAATGGGGGGGGGGCTGTAGCTATGGGCCTGCTGTTAAGTAAATTCCTATTGTGTAATGTTTGCATTTGTTTAATTGCTCAGAGGCAAAATTTCCCCTCCACTTTTTGTCCCTTTCCAGACTCAGCAGCCCTGGTACCATGTTTTCTACTCCCCTGAAGAAACTTTGGCTATCCCACCCTGTGTCAGTAATATATATTCCGATTACCTACTGAACTCTGGGTAGTCCCCTATCTGTTGGCAGATATAATCCTGAAACCACTTATCCTGTTACTAAATTTTTAATGATAGTTTTATGTGTAAAGCAACAAAAAACTGGCTTGACCCAACTGTAACAGAATTTGGTATACACTCAGTTATTATGATTTAAATGAATATTTAAATGAATTATACTTTTATTAATGACTTCTGTTTTAACATTTTACATCTTTTAGATTTGATTACTTCGACTGTAAATTTTATTGTAAAGTTCGTATTATGAAGCTAATGTTGTATATTCATGAGTTATAACTGAGCTTAAGAGCTTTGGTCATAGTAGCTAATAAACATAAGTATAAGTAATATATATTCGCTATTTCCTTGGGCCAGGAACCTGAGGGAAGGGTTTTTGTTGTTGTTGTTCAGTCACACAGCCGAGTCCAACTCTTTGTGATCCCATGGACCACATCATGCCAGGCCCTCCTGTGTTCCTTAATGCTCCAGAGTTTGCTTAATTTCATGTTCGTTGCACAGAGGGAAGGGTTAGGATTGCCCTTCATCTTAAACCCTTAAAAATGGCATTTGAGATGCTTTTAAAATTCAAAATTCAAAAATAAAATATTTTATTTGACATAGAGAGGAAAGGTCAGAGTTAGGGTAAAAACAGCTTTTGCACAGACTTTAGTTCTTATGCACAGGCTAATGAGAGTTCCTTAAGCTTTTTTGCAGTTTCTTGAAACGTTATATTGAGAGGCTTTTGTTCCAGTATTTTTCCTTAACATTCCAGCACACTTCTTTATTATCTCTCTAACTGTTTTGCTTTCCCAGAAGGTTGGTACACCCTTTTCACTACCCAAACGACTTCTCTTGAAACACCAGTTTTTGACAGGCTCTTTTAGTCTCTACAGGCAGTTTTTATTCACACCAGTCCAGGGATCTCTTTACTTTTCAGTGCTATTTTCCCTGTTCAACTGGGTAGGGAATCTTCTATTCCTAGATCCTTCCTTTTTCCTTGACTTGAATGTGAGTCACCGTACACTTCCAAAACCTCCTAATAACTTCCCCCAAATTCTCCTATCTGTGTTAACTTGCTCTCAGCTAAGGCCAAAGTCAGATTCTCAGTCAAGGCTGAACTCTGACTTTCTCCAGTCAAAGCACAATTTTTTTCATTTCATTCTGATGCGCTAACACCAGTTCTGTTGTAAACAGAGTCTTTAATTGATTGAACGCTTCCTGGCATTCGGGAGTCCACACCAGTTTTGCTCCGGGCTTAGCAGCTTCTGGCCCCTTCCCTTTGGTTTTCAACAAGTCAGTCAGGGGCAAACTCACTTGGGCAAAGTTTGGCAGGAAATTTCTATAGAAATTAGTGAATCCTAAGAAATTCTGAAGCTGCCGGCGAGTTTTGGGAGCCTCCCATGCCAGCACATATTTCACCTTCCCTGGGTCCATCTCTATCCCCCTTTGAGAGATGTGATAGCTGAGAAAGTCAATGTCAGTCTTATGGAACTCGCACTTTGAAAGTTTCGCAAACTGTTTGTGCTTGTGTAACATCTGTAGCACCTCTCTCACCAACTGCACATGAGAGGTTTTATCAGGGGAGTACAACAAAATGTCATCCAAGTAGACCAGGACCCCCTTGAACAGGTGCTTGTGCAAGACTTCATTTATTAGGTTCATAAAAACTCCCAGAGCCCCCTGGAGGCCAAATGGCATCACCAGGTACTCGAACTGGCCCAGTGGGGTGTTGAAAGCTGTCTTGTATTCATCCCCTTTCCGTATGCATCTCGCAAGTCAAGTTTAGAAAAAGATTTTTCCCTTAGCAACTTCAGCCAAGAGATCTTTGATCAACGGCATGGGGTAGGCATTCGTGGAAGAGACTGCATTCAATCCACGATAGTCAGTGCAAAGTCTTAAGCCCCCATCTTTCTTTTTCCGAAAGAGGATGGGGACTGCAAACGGGGAGGCAGCTGGCCGGATAAACCCTCTGGCCAAATTTTTGTCTATAAACTTCCGCAACTCCTCTTTCTCACCGGGGCTCATAACGTAGAGCTTCCCCTTTGGCATTTTATGCCCCGGCAATAACTCAATCACACAGTCAGAGTTGCGGTGTGGTGGGAGCTCATCAGCTTCTTACTCCTCAAACACCTGTGACAAGTCTCTATATTCCCTTGGGATTTGGGCAAGCTCCTCCATAGCTAAACACACCTGAGCTGGTTCGCTGTCAGGAACTACTCCCCACTTTGGGTTCCACACATGGTGTTGACACTTAGGGGAGATGAACCATACAATCCTGTCGCCCCACAATATATATGGATCATGTCCATGGAGCCAAGGGCTTCCCAACACCAAGGGAAACCTAGCCCCTGGTGACCCTACAAAAGTTGGATCTTCCCAGTGATCACCAACCCCCATGCACAAAGGCACAGTCTCGAATCTACAGGGCTCTTTCATCGGGGACCCATCCATTTGGGTAAAAATGAAGGGCTCTGCCAACTGAACCATGGTAGCCTTTAGTCCCAACACTAGGGAGGGGTTGATTAGATCCTGCCCACATCCCGAGTCTATGAGGCCCTGGACCCTGATGTGCATTCCCATGGCGGGGTTCATAATTGTAACAGTCACAAAAAAGAGGGGTGGATAGCTGTTCACTACTTTTGGCGCCTCTGCGGATGGGTTCTGCTGCGGTGCGCCACTTACAGCAAGACCTGGCCTTTTCCCACCAGTTCCATCTCCTCCTCCTCCTCCTCCTCGCTTGATCCATGCTCCAGCACTTTCACCTTGGCTTGCAGAGCATGGGGGGTTCTGACTTTCGCCGTCCCCTTCTTTGAAGGCATGCCAACTGTTAAGTCCGGCGCTTAACAATGAGTCGGAGAGTGATTCAGCAAAAGACTCAAGTTTATTCAGCTCTTTGTTCACTTCTTCGACACGGTACAACATCTGATAGCCCGAACAGTTTGTCCATTGAAACTGCTCGGTATTTAAACATTCCCGGCTAATGTAGCCACTCCTACTATACACAAATCAACCTATCAGGTTGAGTGCATAAGGACCAATCACAAACGTTCCCGCTTGCAGCTTGCTTGAATGTGATTGGGTCGTTAGTCTCGGACTTGAATCCCCTGTCCAAGATGAAGCTTAACATAGCTTCCCAATGGGATGTTTCACACACATCCTAATGTACTCATGGCAGCTATGAATACATTACACCGACCCAGCGCTTGTCACCTTCTCTCCCTGCCAACCCTGTAGCCTCTCCTGAAGGGCAGTTGGCTGTGAAGTGGCACTGATCCCCACATTTCAGACACAACCCCTGTTTCATCCGTTGCTCTCAGACCAAGACTTTTGGCGGGGCTGTCTTTGCCTTGGGGTGGAGTGTTGCTGGTGCCCTACCTGCCACTACCGTGTTGTCCAAACACATAGTACGCAGCCAGCTCTCGGCTTTCTCTGCCTCCTGCATCCAGGCCAGCAAGGTTCTTGGGTCCCTTGAACTCATGACAGTGTTCTGGATTTCAGTAGTCAACCCCAGCCAGTAATGCTGAGCTAGCACCGGGTCGGACCAGTCACAGATTTTGGCAGCTTGCCATTGAAATTCCATCAAGTATTCTCTAACTGGCAACTTGCCTTGCTTGAACGTGCGGAGTAACGCTTCCGCCTTCTCGGCAGCAGTGCAGTCCTCGAATCAGGCTCTCAGTTCCCACATAAACACATCCACACTCCCCAGCTCCACCACATCCAGGTTGTGGAGACTCACATACAAGCTTGTCGGCACCCCCCACAATCAGGAAGCGATAAAGTCTACTTGTTGCTCCTCGTCCGGGAACAAATGAGCCCACCGCTCCACGAACTTCATTATCCGCACAATAAAAAAGGGGAGGGATTTCGGATCACCATCAAAGGTAACATCCAGTAAATCCTTGGGCCGTGGCAGGGCTGGCAAAGCCACCAGGACCGCGGGTTGCGGAACTGGGGGGAGGCGGCGATGGTGCAGGTGGTAGAGGAGGTGGCAGAGGAGGAGGAGGCGGCAGCTGAGGGACTGGCTGGCCAGGGCCTGGCCCTGGAATGGGGAACTGCCGGGGGGGCATTGGGCAGCCAGTTGGGTCTGCACCGCCTGGGCCACTATCCCCGGTAAGGTCTGGAGCAATTGCCCCATGTCCCACATTATCGTGCAGCAGTCCAGTTCCAGGCTATCCAGCCTCCCATCCATGTCCCTTCCCGGGCTTAGCAAAGACCTTGATGGGAACATGATGGGTCTGCTTGGGGTCACACCAAAGCTCCCCGAGCTCAACCGGGGGTCATACACACTGTCCCGATTCCAACACTCTGGCACAAGACTAGGTAGTATGCGTGGAGTCCCCCAGATGTCGGCCCCAATCCCAATTCTTGTGGCGATAGGTTACTCCCTTCCCCAAATGCACGGGGATGAATGACACTGCCGGCCAAGGGGTGCCTCCTCCATCAGTAGACACCGGCCCTCCAAGGCTCGCAGTCGTCAGTGGGGCCGTCGTTGCTGGCACTCCCATTCCCATAGTCGTCGGGGGGGGGCTCCAGGCACTGTAGTTGTGGGTACCGTCATGGGCACCATCGTAGGCACTGTGGTTGGTACCATGGTGGGCACCATGTCGGCTGCCATAGTAGGCACCCCAGCACCGCCGGGTCTGCTCATCTCGGTTAGGAGAGACTCAGGCTGATGGGTGAAAAAAGATTCCTGACAATTTCTGTCAGGGTCAATGACAAGCAGGTCCAAACACACTCTTAAGGAAAAGTTATGCTTTATTGGAATACTGTTCAGTTGCCAAGTAGTACAGGTACATTGTCAGGAATAACGATTAGTGCAAAGGACTCATTACATATACTGTGATGTTTCATCCAGCTAAGCAAATGAAATCCAAGCACACACAGAGGAAGTCTCCCGGCAGGATATTACATCATAAATGGGAGACTCTCCCCACCCCCGAGAGCAGAAACATTCACACCAATAGTGGAACACGAGCCCTCCCTTCCCTTCAAGGTTACACTGATAGCAATGTCTGGCTGAGTCAGTTCCCACGGGTGAAGGAGCGCCTCCCTTATGTTACCCACGGTAGCTAAGTAAGCAAGCATCCACGCAAGCGCAAAGGTCAGGGACAAAAGTAAACAAAGAAAGCATGGCAGCTAGCTGACAGCAACTTCCTGCCTGTCAAGGCAGGGCCAGGGAGCATAGGTTAATCAAAGCAAGTCCGATAGCCAGTCCGGGATTCAGCCAAAAGTTCAGTCAGTAAAACGTTTAAACAAGTCCTAAACAGTTCACACAGCCAGAGTCGAACGTACCGGAGGTCAGAGTCCATAAATCAGATGAACTCAGATAAACGCAGAGCCAAAGTTGTAATCAAACAATGCCGAGGGTCAAATAGCCAGAGTTCAGAAGCCGAGTGACAAACTTCCAAGAGTACAAAGGATCCGAAGCAAGGTCGCACAGAGCGTCTGGTCCTGTCAACGAATGTTGCCAGCACGAATTGCTCAGAGCAAAAAGTCTGTTGAAATAGCGTGCTGGCTCATTAACTCACTAGCTCCTTGAAGCAAGGTCCAGGCTGCTGTCAAAACTCAGGGTTGAATGAGCGTCGACCACGAAATCTCCCGGCAGGATATTACATCATAAACAGGAGACTCTCCCCACCCCCAAGAGCAGAAACATTCACACCGATAGTGGAACACGCCCTCCCTTCCCTTCAAGGTTACACTGATAGCGATGTCTGGCTGAGTCAAGGAGCGCCTCCCTTATGTTACCCACGGTAGCTAAGTAAGCAAGCATCTGCACAAGCGCAAAGGTCAGGGACGAAAGTAAACAAAGAAAGCATGGCAGCTAGCTCACAGCAACTTCCTGGTCCTCACTCTCAGATCTCCACCCTCATTAATTTTAGTAGCAGGAGGGGGGGGAATGGGAGGGAACAGCATCAATGGAATACTCCAGAATTTCTATGGTCTTCAACCTAGAAAACCTAGAAGTGATGTCAGTTCTGGGTGGAGGGAATTGCTGGCTAGATGTCATTTCACAGTGACATCACAGGGAGCAAATTTCTAGAGCATCTTCCAGAAATGAAATCAAAACCAGTGAACCCCTCCTCCCAGAAATGATGGCACTTCTGGAAGATGCTCTAGGATTTCCCCAGTAGACAGAGAAATTGGGAGAATACATAAGAAAAAAAGCCATGTTGGATCAGGCCAATGGCCCATCCAGTCCAACACTCTGTGTCACACAGTGGCCAAAACTCAGGTGTCATTGGGAGGCCCACCAGTGGGGCCCAAACTCCAGAAGCCCTCTCACAGTGGCCCTCCAAGCACCAAGGATACAGAGCATCACTGCCCTAGACAGAATGTTCCATATATTTTGTTCTATCTATATTTTGTAGCTAATAGCCACTGGTGGACCTCTATTCCATATGTTTATCCCATATGGATATTCACTCAGAACTGTCTTATAAAGGATCAGGGAGCTCTCTACAAGTGCCTCAACCAATTTACATGCAGGAACATGGCAAAGAATAACAGCACTGTAAGAGAGAGCCATGATACATAAGGTGGCATAGAACATCCAAGCACTCAATACAGAGAGTGATCACCTCTACAACCCACACAAATGGTTTCTGCAAGGAAACGGCCTGCCTTTTTGGGGGCCTGAGAGACCCCCTAACATTGTAACCTTGCAAAACCTCATGGATGAAGGGGGCATAGGTTAGAACCCACAATGCCCTCATTCCACAGTAGGAAGTTCTGCATACTTAAAGGGGGGTTATAGCTCTATTTGTAATATCTATAGAAATATTCAGGAAAGAGGACAATTTAGAGAGTTTGAGTCCCAACTAGTGGCCAAAACATAATCAACAACACAAGAAGCAGAGACCAAGCCCTGGGACAGCCTCAGTAGAGCATCCTATGTGAATTTTAAATGGCACAATAACTATATCCGTCATCTTGCAAAATAGTGGCTAAACAGGAATGCTCCCCCCATTTAAAGCCATTCTAGTAATCCCTGGGCAGGTGTGTACAACATGATCCCTGACTGCATCATTAGTAATCGAATCCTTCCTTCCTCAGATTTGCATCTCACTCTCTGTATGGCATGCCATGGCTATTAATACAGACCCCAAAGCGAACATTTCCTCTACAAAACATCACACAGGAACCAGGAGAGCCACAACTTAATTAGTCTAATTCCCATTTCAGATATTTCTCTCCGACGATGGTAGTGATAGACAGAGACCTCTTTTCCCCGCTGGGAGTTTTCTTTGTGAACATTTTTGGAATCGAGTCCATTGTTTCCCTGTTGGGGAATGGATTCATCCTAGCCGTGAACGGCCACAGCTGGCTGCACAGCAAGAAGATGCTCCCTTGTGATTTCCTCCTGACCACGCTGAGCCTCTCCAGGTTTCTTTTTCAGTTGGTTTCCATGAGCAACCAATTTCTGTTTTTCAGTTCTCCAGAGACATACATAGATAGTGAAATAGAGCAGGCATTTGCATTATTCTGGCATTATTTGAACATAGCCAGCCTCTGGTGTGCCACGTGGCTCAATGTCTTCTACTGTGTGAAGGTCACCAACTTTCCTCACCCGCTCTTTGCATGGCTGAAGCTGAGAATTGGGGCTCTGGTGCCCAGGTTCCTTGGAATATCTCTCCTAGCTTTCATAATCTGCTCCATTCCTCCAGTCCTGAGGGCTTTTGAAAATGAACAATGCCGCAATCTCACAGGATACCTGCCAGAGAACACCAGCCAAAGTGAGGCTCATCCCCGCTACTCTCTTGTGTCTTTCAAAACTCTCCAGATTTATTTTATTGCCATCAATTTTAGCATCTGCTTTACAGCATCCCTTGTTTTGCTTCTCTCTCTGTGGAGGCACATGAGAAATCTGAAGAAGAGCGGCCTCAGCACCAAGGATTTCAGCACTCAGGCCCACCTCAGCGTCATGAAGTCTTTGCTTCTCTCCCTCTTCTTCTACATTTTACATTTTACCGCCGTGATCCTTGCCCTCGCTGATGTTTTCAAGTTTGGGAAGTTTGAGCGGCTGATTTCTGATATATTCCTGTCTTTGTATCCTTTAGCACACTCTGTCATTTTGATATTCACCAATCCCAAGTTGAGGAAAGCATGTGCCAGTGTTCTAAATCTTCGAAGAAGTGCCTCATGAAGAGGACATGAGTTGCCTTCGATCCCAGAGGAAGACCCTACGGGCTCATCACTTGGTCTCTTTCTGTGTCAATAGCTTTTTCTCTCTAGTTTCACAAATCTTTCAAACATTTCCTAGTTGTGGAGACCTCCAACTATTACAACGGGATGCATACAATTCACCCTAGTCTAGGAATTTCTTTAAATAGAGGACAACACCACGGGCAGTGTGGGGCTGCTCCTTTCACATTCTTGTGGAAGATCGGGGAAGTGTGGCGGTGTTTGAAGAATAGGGCCACTTGAGACTTAAGATCTGTGATCCCTCTCCCTCTTTTGACCCCCTCACAGCAATCTATGTGATAGTTCCAGAGTTCACTCTATGGGGAAAGTTGATGGATCGTCTTCACATCATTCTGCCATAAAAACGAAACAGGTACAAGGTTTTTTTGATCCACAATTGAATCGCTCTCTGCCTGGCCCACATTCCTCTCTGGTGTCTAAAATGGCACCTGACACGTCAGGGGCCGATAAAACTGATGCCCCGGTTACCCCTTCTGATCTTTCTGCCACCCTAAGCAAACTGGAAAAAACTTCTGGATAATATTGCCTTTATGTTTAAACCGCTATATGAAGAACTAGATTCAATGCAAAAAAAATATATTCAAGAAACAGGCAACATTGATGAAAGTGCCATGAGTGTGGGGCTGGCTAATCAAAATGAAATCCAACTACTACAACAAGGGGAGGATGTACTGACAAAAAGAACACTCCGTATGGCTTTCTCCCTTCGGCAAAATAATCTAAAATTGAGGGATCTTGCGGAGAAAGTGGAGGGCAAAGAAGATTTATCAACCTTCCTTTCTAAATGGTTGGCGCATGAAGTACAGCTAGAAAGGGACATTTTACCTGTGGTGAACTAAGGCTTATCTCTCAGGCTCATTAAATATCCTGAAAACACGTCCTTCAAGAGATATTTTACTCACTCTCCTGGATTTACAATTCATGAAACAGATTTTAATGAAGGCAAGGCAATGTGGCCACCTCATATATCGTGGGAAAAGGCTGAATTTTACCCTGATCTTCGTTGTGAAGCCATTGAAAAAAGGTGGGAACTGAAACCTGTCATTGCTCGCCTTATGGAGGCAGACCGCTGATACAAATGGATTTCACCGATTGTCCTGCAAGTATCCCACCTTGGAAAGCTGCACTGGATCTCCTCACCGGAAGAAGGACTAGCATTACTGCTTATCCTAGATCTTGAAGAGCCAATGGAGATAGCCAAGAAATCTCAAAAAAGAAAGTTCCACTCTCCTTCACCACCACTGACTGGACACAAGTTGCCTTCCAGATCCCGCCCTGATTAAGGCAATTGTATCACATTACTGAATGTTCTCTTTCCTTTCCCTGTATAGTGCTCTAACACAGACTCATGTACCCAAAAATGGTGAGAGCCAGTTAGGTGTAGTGGTTAAGTGCGTGGACTCTAATCTGGGAGAACTGGGTTTGATTCCCCACTCCTCCACTTGCACCTGGCTGGATGACCTTGGGCAAGCCGTAGTTCTGATAAGAGCTGTTCTTGAAAAAGAGCAGTTTTTGTCAAGAGCTCTCTCAGCCTCACCTACCTCACAGGGTGTCTGTTGTGGGGAGGGGAAGGGAAAGGAGTTTGTAAGCCACTCTGAGACACCTTTGGGTAGTAAAGGGCGGGGTATAAATCCAATCTCTTCTCTTTTTCTTCTTCTTATTATTCACAGTCTGTTTGTGTATTGCTTGTAATTTGTTCTTGAAGGTGGGGGGAGGGGGAACAGAGTGTCTGTCTCCTTTAGCTCCTCTCTTAGTTTAAGGTACTTTGAGTTGTTTGCTGGAACAAGCCTCTTGCAGCTCCTGTTTGGCTGCTGGAGTCCAAAGAACCTCTATTGGTGTTTTTTTTTTTAAACTGAAGTAACATCATTGGGATGTCACTTGTTTTTATTTATCTTTAACTGTCAATCAACTGTTTGCACTGATTTACTAAGAAGTTTTTAATCTATTTAATGTGACTATAAGGATTTGTTTGCTAATCAGTTTCTCATTCTGGCATTTGATTCTCATTGCTCTCTGCTTGTTAATTAATTTTGTGGATTCGATTGGTGATTAATTTATTTATCTCAATTTAAACTCTGTTGATTTGGGTGAAAATTAATTGCTCACTCAGGTACACAAGCTGCCCTTCAGATTGCTGCCCAGATTAAGGCAACCCCTCTGTATTATCGTTGGCTTTCTTAGCGTTCCCTCCATGCTGCATCTAACACTATTAATATCTCTCTGGGATCTGTTTTTACATTGATAATTTCTTTCCCTTGAGATTGGGAGAGGGAAAGGGAGTGGAGTTTTTCTCTCTCACTTAGCCCTTTGGTTTGGTTTAAGGCTCACTGATTTCGTTGCTGGGACGGTGTTTCCAAACCTCTGGCAGTCCACACCTGACGTCTGAAGTCCAGAGAACCTTCACTGCAAAAGTTTATTTCCTTTTCTGTTTGACCTTTACAAGCTGATAATACTGTCAATTGACTGGTTTTTACTGGAAATATTTATCTACTGTTAATCAATTTCTTGTATTATATCTACCCGGGGGTTATCTACCTAATGTAAATATGTTAATTATTTGGACAAGTAATTCTTCCACTTGATATTTGATTCTTCAGGTTCTCAATCTTGCAATTGATTGTATAAATATATCTGGTGACTTATTTATTTATTTTTCCTGATCCATACTGTGTCAAATTGATTGTAAATTTTTAGCCCCTTAGGATATTTCGTACAAGTTATTATCTGTTCAACATCTGATTTGGTGCCTTAGCTTAGGTCACTTCTAAATTATTTTGCTTTGGTTACTACGCTCCTCTATGTAATTAAACTGTCAGTTCTTCCTCCATCATAGTTTTATAGGTGGGTTTTTTGTTATTTGCCTTTTATTTCCAACTTTTTAGGCCTACGAAAGTTACATAGCATACTGAATCTTAGAACATATATATCATTCTACTTCTCATTCTTTTTTCTCGCCTCAACCTTTAATTTTCAATAATAACTCTACCCCTGGTGGAGCTCTTTGTAATATTTTTATTCATTTATTTTTACCTTAGTGAGACTTTTTACTCACACTGGACTAACCAACAAGATTACTTAGGGTACTAATTTCTGATTTTTAGAAACTCTCAGACTCCTTTATAAGTGGAGTTTGCTATCTTTCCTTGTGACAATCAGTCTTTCACATAACGCTCACTTTTTAAAGGTAATCTCTTCTAATGTACGAGGCCTCAACAATGTGATCAAATGAAAGAGAGTTTTTTCAGGTTTGTCAAAACTGCATCCTGACATGATTCTTTTGCAGGAAACACATCTCAAGAAATCAACACATCAAGTCTTTCACTTTTCTAAATTTCAGCATCAATATTCAGCTCCAGGAATCTCCAAAGCAAGGGGTGTAGCAATCCTTCTGTCATGCAACCTATGCTTCACTTTTCATTCCAAACTTAGTGATCCTCAATGTTGATTTCTCTTCCTGAAAGGGCTTCTGAATGACCGCCCAACCATGCTAGCCATGTTGCATATGCCCAATAATGGCCAGCTACACTTCATACAAGATACTTTACAAAAATTAAAAACCTTTGCTGGTGGTGACTGTATAGAAATATTGATTTCTAAAAGCCCCTGCCTTCCCCTGGGATGTCTTGCTGATAACCTGCTGTGTTGTATTTTCTGTTGAAGCCATGTGGCCTGCACATTTGGCTGAAACTTTATAGCCCTGCCATATAACAGCTTCACACTTCCATGCTGGAAGCTAGGCCAGCATGCCAGAAGCTCATGTAACCAATGGAGAAGCTGGAGTTGGGGGCCATGTGACTGCAGGCATGGTTTCCAAATTTCCATCCTATCCCACTTGCAGCTATGGCAACCAACAAATTGGACACACCTATGTCCACTCCAATTGGCTGATGGCCACAGCTGATTGAGACTGAAATTGGACTATAACTGTTCAGACCCAATGGGAGCTGCTCTCTCTGTCCCTTGCTCTTGTTCTGCTCTTGCTTCTTGGTCTCCTGTTTATTGTTGCCTGTTTATTGCACCTGGACATGTGCTCCCTGGAAGAGACAAAGGGCTGTTTTGTGCCTTAGAGCACATGGAGGGCAAAGATGGGATTGTTTCTAAAAATCCCTTGGTACCTAACTGGACTGTATACTTTGGACATTTTTGGAACAGGGACATTTTGGAACAGGTAATTATGACTATCTCTAATGTGTATTTAAGGCAAACTGCCTTGGGTTTCTTATTTTGTAATCTCTTGGTCTGTACTAAGTTCTGTACTGAATAAAATATTATTCTTGTTCTAACTTGTCTTTGATATTGTAACTGAATTCTAAGTCTAAATCTTGCAGCCTAAGCACTGACCATATATGCTACCTACGTAAAAGTTTGCATCTCTGGGAATGAGGTGCTAATGTGTTAAAGTTCCATATGTCAGCTAAGAGTCTGAACCTTGCTCTTAGGCTGAGAGGGAGCTCTAGTTAAAAAGTTTCTGGTGGCATATTGTTCTGAATCCAGAGAGGGTAGGCTACATCTCTGGGTTGTTGTCTAATGTACTGTAAAAGTATACGGGCAGAATCCTATACAGTGACATAATTTTATGGGGAGGTTTTAATTTTCTGGTTGACAATATTTTGGACTGATCACATTTTGACCAATGTGGGAAAAATACCAAGCATTGCCTCACTAATTTAGCAACCACTCTTCAAGACACAGGGCTATCCGACATACGGCATCTACAGCACCCAATGGTTAAAGATTACACATATTTCTCAGCACAGCATAATGTGCATACTAGGATAGATCTGATATTAATTTCCTCTTCCCTGCATTGCAAGATTCTTCCTTCTTCCATTTAACCCTCCCAATGGTCTGATCACTCATGGCTACACTGCACCATTACCTCTTCTGATTCACCGTACAAACACAAACAATGGACCCTAAACAGATCTTTATTAACTGACCCCTGTACAAGGACTGAAATAGAATAGAACATCAAATGCTATTTTGGAGAAAACGCTCAGAATGCTCCTTCATCTTCTGCTGGGATCCCATGAAATCAGTTTTAAGAGGATCCTTGATTTCTAAATCTATTATGTCATGAAACTTGTGAGGGGCAGGATAGGGGTGGTAGAGCTCGGGCCAGTTAGCCTAACGTATTTCACCACAACCCTGGTTTTGCCCCAAAATGGGGACAGAAGAACCATGTATGCCAGGGCTGTTAAACTCATTTGTTATGTGTGCCGGATCTGATATAAATGGGCCCTCGTCAGGCCAGGCCATGTGTGTCATAAAATGTAATGCCATGTAGCAGAGATATAAACTGTATAAAGGACACTGGCAAACAATTAAATATATAATTTTTACTTAAAATACAAACATGCTTAAAACACTAACACTCTTGCAATGTTTTGTTGCTGATGCCCCCATGCTGCCTGGAATGGGGAGTCTACAAAACTAAACTGGAGTTTTTGTCTACAAAACTATAGTCTTCCCCAGAAAAATAACTACAACTCCTATGAGGCAGAAATAAATATATTGAAGAGGAGGAGGAGGGAAGGGGGCAGCAGACCCAGTTGCACCCAGAAGAGCCACAGCATAACCAGCCCAACAAAACACGCACAGAGAGAGAAGCAACACATAGGAAAGCTCATACCTTGAAGAAATCTTTGTCAGTCAGATGCCACTGGACTCAAACATTGCTTTGTGCACACACAAACACACACAGCGTAGCAAGGCAAGGGGGAGGGGGAGAGGGGGGAGCAGACCGAGTTGCACCTGGGAGAACTGCAGCATAACACAGAGGGGGGCACAAGAAAGCTCACATCTTGAAGAAAAATGTGTTGGTCTAGAAACTCCACTTAACTCAAACATTGTTTTGCATGTTACTTTGTGCACACACAGACGTGCAGACAGTAGCAAGGTGAGGGGAAGAAGGAGGGGAGGTGGAAGCAGACCCGGGAGAACTGCAGCATAAGGAGCATAAGGCCCTGGGCAGACCTGTTCTGGTGTGTGGGCCGTAGGCTTGACACCCCTGCCCTAGCCTGTGACTTGCCATTTCACCCAACTGGAGTGTCATTGCAAGATAATACTTTTTATTCCTTCTTTATTTTTTATACATTGACTTTGTGGCTGTGTCTATTTAAAAAGGACATTTTAAGAGGAAGTTCCAGTGCGGCCAGTTTGGTGTAGTGGCTAAGTGTGCGAACTCTAATCTGAGAGAACCGGGTTTGATTCCCCACTCCTCCACTTGCACCTGCTGATGGGACCTTGGGTCAGTGACAAGCTCTGGCACAGCTGTCCTTCAAAAAGAGCAGTTTGTGTCAGAGTTCTCTCAGCCCCACCCACCTCACAGGGTGTCTGTTGTGGGGAGGGGAAGGGAAAGGAGTTTGTAAGCCGCTCTGAGACACCTTTGGGTAGTGAAGGGCGGGGTATAAATCCAATCTCTTCTTCTTCTTCTTCTTCTT
>NW_015169828.1:364744-366145 GCF_001447785.1 Gekko japonicus | reverse complement strand
GAACCAGCACAGGGGGCTTGTTTCGACCCCTCCCGCACTTGGCAATGATCACTACCGCCCTGAAGCAGGAGCGTCGGGAGGATTACAGCATGGCTTCCATGTCTGTAACTAGCTGCAGCCTTCTGGTTTTTTTAAAACTTTGTTTGGAATGCAATACTACAGCAACGCAGCAGGGAAAATAACCCTTCCTGGACTTATATAACCTTGCGAGTTGTGAGTACACTCGGTTTCAATTCTAATAGAAGAGGCGACTCTTTACAAACCTACCCTGTATTTCTGTACCCAAAAATGGTGAAGATTAGCGGTCAGAGAAGGAATGAGGGAGATATTAGTATGGAAGTTTTATTTTTTTTTCTTTTGTGGGGTTAAAAACTTTGTGGGAAAGGACTTTCAACCATGTATGAGACCTCAGATTGTTGCTAAAAACTGAGTTATTCTAATTGAAATTAACCGTGTAATTAAAATGGCGCCGGCGGAGGAATTGGAGGAAGAGCAAATAGATGATAATATGCAAGTGGGACAATTAACTGTGGAACAATTTTTGAAGTTATTGAGAGATGGAATACAAAAAGGTTTTGAGATTGCTTGTGCCAATTTATCAGAAAAACCACAGAGTGTACAGCCGGCTATGGATAATGAGGAGGAATTGGTGCAGGAAACACAGAGTGCTGTGGAACAACAGGCTTGTTGTGTTAAGGAGTCACCTGTTGATATCCAACCTGCAGTAACTATAGAAGTGGAAAATAAAACTATGAGAAAGGCCAATGTAAAGACAAAGCTACTAAAAGGAAAGTGCAAAGAATTTCTGGCAGAGAAGGAAGAAAATGGAAAAAAAATGAGACCAAAACGAGGTGACTGGAAATTTAAGACTGAAAATAAAATATGGGATATAGTGAGACTGAAACATAGAGAGAAGAGTTCACGAGTAAACTGGAGTACATATAAAGGAAAAGAACATGTGAACTCACTGATGCTAAAAAACAAATTACAGATCCACAGGGGAACCCATCAAAGGATGGGTTGCTACGTTTGCCGACTTCTGCCTAACTGGAAAATTGAAGTTATGGTTCCTGTTCTAATGGGATATTGATGATTACTCACTAAGGGTTTTTTTCTCTTTTCTTTCTTTATTACTTTTTTTTCTTTCCTTTTTCTCTTTTTCTTTCTCCTTCTTTCTTCTTCTTTTTTCTCCTTTTTTGCTTGTTTATAACTTGATTTTGTATAAATGAGAACTATAGAGAGAAGTGTCTTTTAGAATGAAAGAGAACTAATCAGAACTAAGTAATGTAAGAGTTAACTTAATAGGGGATAAATGTTGTTCTGAGGCATATACTGTTAAGATATGGTATTATGTGACTATATGTGGTTAGAACTGGGAATATAAGGGGCACTATTTTAGGG
>NW_015169828.1:362091-364250 GCF_001447785.1 Gekko japonicus | reverse complement strand
GAGATATTATTGTTGATGTAAACTTAATTAGAAAGATTTTTTTGGCTCTTGCTCAATGGGATATTGAAATAATAAGATAAATTGGCTTTAAAAGCTGTGAAAATTTGATTAAAGAAGGATAGAAATAATTTGATTAGGAAGGGTAGTGTAAATTTAAAATAGTGTTAGAAAGATGTGTTTATTTATGATGAGTTCCAAGTTATTTATAAGTTGTAGTTCATGTATAATAAATAATAGGACAATAGGGTTTCATGGAAGTCAAAGGGAATTTAAGGAAGGGGTTGGAAATATTTATTTTCATTAAAGTAATATATTTTGGGAAACGTGAGTGTATAATTTTTGGCTCTAAGGAGATAATGGTAAATGAATTGGAAAATATTGTTTCAGGAAACTAACGGAATATGGTGATGTTTAGTGAAAAGGGACAAAAAATGTCTAATTAATATTTGAAAAGTTGTGAGAGCCTTACCTAAAGAGCATAATGTCTATTGAGATCTATTAGGAGTAATTTGTATAATATCTATGTAGCTAAAGCCCACCTGATATAGTAGAAATGTTTGCTTGGGAGGGAAATGTTCTAAATCTACTTTCAAGAAGTAAGGTGTGTTGCTGTATGTGGATAATAGCGGTGGTATATGTATATGTTTGTGTCTGTCTTTGTGTTTAGGTGGTGTGTGTTTATCACTCTTAAAATTCAATAAATATACATATTTTTTTTAAAGGACATTTAAAAATTAAATGTGTTTTAGCTTGACGATTACCGAATGTGCTGTGCCTATCCGTAATGGGGGAATTAGAGTTTTATTTAGGTAGGCATTTCCAAAGAATCAGGCTTTGTATCCTGCAACTCTGTTCAGTTAAGTCTTCTGTATAGGACTTACTCCAATGAAGAATGGTATTAGGAAACTGAGAAAGGCTTCCTTTGATGGAGAAAAATAATTCTTTGTTGGAGGACGTTCTTCTATTAAAAGAAGACCTGATGGAAGAAAATCATAGGAGCCACCTCCAAGGGTCTTAAAAATCATACGAATCAAATTGTGGGTCACAGAATTTTTTTAGAATGAGTTTAGCCCCATACAGACTTACAGAGAGAGAGAGAAACACTTTTTCTCATAATTTATCATTAGAATGTTTTTAATTGTTCAACAGAAATTTCCCACTGCATTTTATTGTTATGCATTTATGATGAGGAGGATAATAATAATTATGAATTTATCATGACGACGACAACCATCTGCAATATTTTTAAAGGACAGATTTAGCCCTAATAGCCAGACTAGGCCGAACTCATCACAGTTGGAAGCTAAGCAGGGATGGTATTTAGATGGAAAACTATATCAATTGGGAGAATTCCTAGAGGGCCGTGGAGGAGGTAACATGACCCCCCCAAAAAAAGCTCCACCCTCATCAGACAATGCCCCTCCCAAATCCCCCAGCATTTGCCAGGGTGGGGCCCAGCAATCCTACACTATATTTATTTATTTAGCAATCAGAGGAACCAAAGTTTGACAGGCTGTATCAAAAGAGCTTCAGTGTCTCCAAGTGCTTTCTTGCTGCTGCTATTCTCCCTGCCACCATGTCTGGTGGGAGATGCATGTCTGTCAGTCACATCAATTCTATCCTGACCTGACCCACTCCACTTCTAACTCTTGGTACACAGAGCCCAACTGGACACATTTGGAACCTGTGAGGCCCTCTGCCTCTGTCAGCCAGATCTCAGTGATCAAGGCCCAACTGACTCTCCCATGGAAGACCAAGTCTTGGCTATGTGTGTTATGTTCCCTCAAGTCCCTACCTGTGGTGACCCTATGAATTTTTTGGAACATGTGAGGCCCTTTGCCTCTGTCAGCCAGATCTCAGTGATCAAGGCCCAACTGACTCTCCCATGAAAGACCAAGTCTTGGCTATGTGTGTTATGTTCCCTCAAGTCCCTACCTGTGGTGACCCTATGAATTTTGTTGTTGTTCAGTCGCACAGTCGAGTCCGACTCTTCGCGACCCCATGAACAATATCACACCAGGCCCTCCTGTTTTCCGCCGTCCTCTGAAGTTTGCTCAATTTCATGTTCGTTGCATCTATGACACTGTCTAATCATCTCATCCTTTGCCGTCCCCTTCTTCTTTGACCTTCAATCTTTCCCAGCATCAGGGTCTTCTCCA
>NW_015169828.1:361513-361680 GCF_001447785.1 Gekko japonicus | reverse complement strand
TGAAGTCTGTCACTACTTCCACGACTACCCCTTCTATTTGCCAAGGAGTGATGGGGCTGGATGCCATATCTTAGTTTTTTTGATGTTGAGCTTCAAGCCCACTTTTGCACTCTCCTCTTTTACCCTGAGCAAGAGGCTCTTCAGGTCCTCTTCACTTTCTGCTATTA
>NW_015169828.1:360058-360249 GCF_001447785.1 Gekko japonicus | reverse complement strand
GAATGGCCTAGTGGTTTTCCCAATTTTCTTCAGTTTAAGTCTGAATTTTGCAATGAGTTACTGAATTACTGACCTCCAAAATATTGTTAACAGCCTTGCAAAATGAGGGCCTTGGCTCCCTTGATTGAGTCAATCCATCTCAAGTTGGGTCTTCCTCTTTTCCTGCTGCCTTCAATATTTCCTAGCATTAT
>NW_015169828.1:345344-359989 GCF_001447785.1 Gekko japonicus | reverse complement strand
GCCCCCTGACTGTGGCAACAGCAGAAGACGGAATCAGTCTGTCTTGAAGCAGAAGCTCCTAAAGACCAGCCGCGTTAGCACAACTGGAAAGTTGTAACTACCCCATACAAGGGCCTCTATACCTCGTCATTAACATCCTTAACGAAGACTCAGTGAGTATTTTTGGCTTTTTCACAAACTTTAAACTTGGAAAAGAACATTTGATTGCCCCCATAAATCTTCCCTAGAAACAAAGAGAGCTGATTCCCATGCCTGCGGCTTGCCAGAGTTCAGGGGGGCTCTTCACTTTTAAAATTGAGGGGTTAAACTTTGCATTAAGATCTTATGTCTGCTAGCTGGGAAAAGACTTATACAGAGACTATTCTTAAGTGGATGATTTGATTTATTGAAATAAGTACAGACCTGTAAAATGGTGACCGCAACTTTTCTACCTGCGTAGTTCACAGATTTGTGGAGACTGCCTGTTCAGGAGCGCGATGGCCTTTTCTAATGCGATAGAGAAGGAAAATCTCTTGGGACACATACTACAGCAGCTAGACGACTGGGAAAAATATTGGGATCTCTTTAAGCTACAATAGGAAAAAAAGATTATGGCTTCTGTCTACCAAGCTATGGAAGCTATGGAAGAAATCTTTGAAAGAGAAGAAGAAATCATGTTTCTTGAAGTGCAAGACGAACAAGCACAGATGACGTCATATACTTTACAAAGCGAAGTCCAGCTGGAACTGTTTGAACACTCGACACTCAGAATGAGAGTTTTATTCAGCTGCAACTTTGGAGATTCCTCAGTGGCTGGATATAAGACAGTACTGGTAGAGTTGGGGAGACAGCACTCCATGAGTTATTTCACAAGCAAGATTAAAGAGAAGACCTTCAAAGATCGGAGGCATATAATACTAACCATTTTGGGGAGACATTTGCAGAGAAAACAAAAGAAACTCATATTTTATAAGTATCTATAACAATATATCTTGACTATTTGCATGTTTTAACTGATCAAGGAGACAAAGTGGAAATCTAACTGCTAAGAATACTGGTTTATTTTTTTTCCCCCTCTCCTTCTTCCTTTCTCTTTCTTTACCCTGAATTTATACATAATACATCATCTGTTTGCATAGCTTAACTGGTCAATGAGACAAAGTTTTATTCAAAGGGGAACCTTAAATGTTAAGAAATACATGTCTACATACTACATACTATATCTTTATTCTTTATTCTTTTTTTTTCTTTGAACCTATACTGACACTTGCAAAATGATTGACTAAGAATATAACCTGCAGTTATAAATATTGACTATTTTTTATTGTTCCAATTGATTAGTGAAAGTTAAAGTAATGGTTGGTCTATTTGAAACAACAGGTTTGGGATATCTGTAATGCTCTAACTGAAGGTTGAGGGGGGAAATAACTTATAGAACAGTTTGATTTTTAAAGTGGGCTTTACAGGGAGAAAAAATAATAATAGTAATGGGCTGATCTCCTAGAGAAGATATAATGATTTACTATTGTGAGAAAAAAGATGGGAGTTATATAGAGTAAGGTGAAAACATACTGGCACTGTAAAACTAAGAAAAATACAAAATACTATGTCTAAGTTTGTAAGTATATGGGATTTTGAAAGCTTAAAAAGGTGAAGGAATATCTTAAAGGGACCAAACTGTTATTATACAAGAAATATGTGCCCAAATTAGAACTGTTAAAATGCTGAAACATTTCCCTTTCTTTCCCTTTCTATCTTTATGATTATAAAACTAATTAATAATAGTGCACCATAGATAGAATGAAATATAGCAGATAGGATATAGAAAAATGAACTATATTTTTCTCAATAGAATTTTGATATTTGTTGTGGAATATAAAGTTAAACAAGGAGGAAAAAAGAACTATGTATCTAAAGATGTCGTGAGCGAGACAATGTCTAGATATTTTAAAAATGTATTGCTCTTTCTGTTGTTTTGTTTTGTGTAATCTTTAAAAAATAATAAACTTTGCCCTTTTGGGCAAGTATTTTTTAAAAAAACCATTTCCTAGCATTACGTTTTGGTACTAGCTGCTTTTGTTAGAATCCACGCAATACGGAGTTTGATAACCACACCCAATGCTCCCTCTAAGCTGTGGAGTCTTGTGAGAAATTTTTTTTTTACTTTGTGAGCTACTGGCATTAAAGTTGTGAGTGATCGATTTGGATACTGCATAAATTACTTTGCTCTGGAACCCTCCTTCCTGAGCTAAGACAAAAATGTGTGAGTTGGAGGCGAAAAAACTGTGAGCTAGCTCACACTAACTCAGCTTAGAGGGAACACTGACCACAAGGAAAAGAGGGAGGGGACATATGTAGAGTACTGTTGGTTGGGGAGAGACTTGGAACAGTAAGCTTTACCTGCCATCTCTTCCACTATCCGATCAGTCTAGGGTTTCAAAGTATCAGGGTCGAAACTGAAATTTCAGAGGGTTTCACCTTCATCCCAGGGCCCCTGGGATGAAGATTCAGGGACAGGGTTCAGAATCAAGGGGATAAGCTGTTTGGCCTTTTCCATTTGCCCTGTCTGTCCCAACTATATATCCATGGGGCTCCACTCCGAATGAGATTTGCCAACTGCCTGGAGGAAAAAAATGCCCTTACCTTTTCATAGAAGACAAATGGGATGTTAGTTACCTCCATGTCATGAAAAAATCCAGAGGTCTGTTTCTGTGCAGCAAGCCTCTATTAAAGGGACAGGACATATTCTACCAGATCCACTGGCAACCCTACCTCCAATCGTCCCACCAGGCTCCACCCCCTGTTCTGTCAGACCACCTCTTAGTTCCCAGCCTCCCCACTCAGGGTCTGATCGTTAGGAAACCTTGCCGTCGCACTCCTGATTTGACTCCCAGAGCCATAAGCCAATGCTTCTCAATGTCCATGAAAATCCAGTTGATTTGCTTACAATCCAAAGCATGTCCACAGTACCCACAAAGATGCAGAAATGGAAATGCTGTAACAGAATCTCTCCAGACTTTGCATTTCCATTGCTCTCGACTCATACAAAAACATGCAATCCTTTCATGGAGCCTATTCAAAAATTGACCAAAGCCAAATATTGCTTGGAACCAAGCTCTGTGGTTGCTCAAACCACCTGCAGAGCACAACGATACATAAGACTGTGTTAGTCTTTGGGTTGCAAAACTCTGCATTGGGAAATTCCTGGGGATTTGGCAGAGAAGCCAGGAGATGATGGGGTTTAGGGAGGGGAGGGACGTCAGTGGGGTATAATGGCATAGAATTCAACCCCCAAGGCTGCCATTTCCTTGAGGGGAACTGATCTTGGTAGTCCGGAGCTCAGTTGTAATTCCAGGAGATCTCCGGGGGGACCTGGAGTGTCGTGGGTCTGCCCGCCAACACCTGGGATGAGTAGGAGATGGAGGAATATGGCCCCAGCCTTCGGATACTGCAGGAAGACCCACCAGACAAGGTAGAGACTCCACGAATTCTCAAACTGAAGTCAGTGCTCCATGCCCTCAGTCCTGCAGTCCAGCATCCGAAGCTGAAGCAAAAACCTCCAGTCACCAGCCTCACCTCCAAGGTCGCCAGAGCCCTTGGAACCACAACCTAATTCGAGTTTTTCCCCCAACACTTCTCTCAGAAGATGGCAGTGACGGACAGAAACATGCTCCCCCCACTGCATCTCATTCTTCTGATCGTTTCCATCACTGAATCTGTTGCTGCCGTCTTGGGTGATGGATTCATCATGGTTGTGAACAGGCACAGCTGGCTCCAAAGCAGGAAATATCCCCCTGTGATTTCACTTTGACCAGTTTGGCTACCTGTGTAGAAAACAGAATTCTTGTAATTCTTTACTCACATGCTGCACTTCTGAATCAATATGAACAAGTATATGAGACACCATTGGCCATCAGATGCCTAAAGGGATCTCATCCAACAGAATTTGACACTCTAATGATGACTTCTAGGGCCCTTTTTTTTTGCACTCTCCTTTTAATCCATGTTCACCGGGGTGTCCTCCAAGCAGTTCTGCACTAAAATCAAATTCGACCTTCTTTTTAATCCAGGTTTTTTTTCCATTCTGCACTAAAATCGAGTTCAGCCTTCTGCATTACATTACCTCCCTTCAGTGGTCAGCACAGTTTCAGCCTGCTGTTGCCCCGGGTTATTTGGATCCTGTTTTGCCATGAACTTAAATTGCCTCATCTCAAACACTGAGAAAATTCGGAGTGGCAGGAAAATGTGGGGAAAACAAATGCCTCCTCTGAGGAAGAAGGAAGATCATTTGTCCATATAGAAATCTGGCTGTTCTGACTTCATCACTTAAAGAAATTGCCCATTAACCTGTCACTTAACTATCTCAGATTCATGTGTAAGGTAATATAAACTGGGCCTTCAAGGCATCGTGCAAAAAGGAGGGAGTGGAAATTTTGGGGAATTCATGTGGTCACTTCGATACCTGTGGGCTTCCCTAGCCGTCCCAATACCACCTCCCTCAGACTGCTGGGGAAATTTTAAATATCGCAATAACCACATCTGCCACCTTGGAAAATAGTGGCTACAGGAAAAAGTCCCTAAACTGGAATGTTTACCCCCCAAAAGATTTACAGCCATAATTGTAATCCTTGGACAGGTGTGTAAAACATGATCTCTGACTGCCTCATTAGTAACAGAATCCTTCCTTCCTCAGATTTGCATCTCACTCTCTGTAGGGCATGCCATGGCTATTAATACAGACACCAAAGCGAAAGTTTTCTCTGCAAAGCATCACACAGGAACCAGGAGAACCACAACTTAATTCGTCTTATTCCCATTTTAGATATTTCTCTCCCAATGATGGTAGTGATGGACAGAGATCAGTTTTCCCCGCTGGGAGTTTTCTTTGTGATCATTTTTGGAATCGAGTCCATTGTTTCCCTATTGGGGAATGGATTCATCCTAGCTGTGTGCGGCCACAGCTGGCTGCGCAGCAAGAAGATGCTCCCTTGTGATTTCCTCTTGACCACACTGAGCCTCTCCAGGTTTCTTTTTCAGTTGGTTTCCACGAGCAGCCAATTTCTGTTTTTCAGTTCTCCAGAGACATACCTAGTTAGTGAAACAGAGCATGCATTTAAACTCTCCTGGGCTTATTTGAACATAGCCAGCCTCTGGTGTGCCACGTGGCTCAATGTCTTCTACTGTGTGAAGGTCACCAACTTTCCTCACCCGCTCTTTGCATGGCTGAAGCTGAGAATTGGGGCTCTGGTGCCCAGGTTCCTTGGAATATCTCTCCTAGCTTTCATAATCTGCTCCATTCCTCCAGTCCTGAGGTCTTTTGAAAATGAAAAATGCTGCAATCTCACAGGAAATCTACCAGAGAACACCAGCCAAAGTGAGGTTCATCACCGCCACTCTCGTATGGCTTTAAAATCTTTCCAGGTTTATTTTACTGCCATCAATTGTATCATCTGCTTAACAGCATCCCTTGTTTTGCTTCTCTCACTGTGGAGGCACATGAGAAATCTGAAGAAGAGCGGCCTCAGCACCAAGGATT
Organism: Gekko japonicus; assembly: GCF_001447785.1. Classification (NCBI taxonomy): domain Eukaryota; kingdom Metazoa; phylum Chordata; class Lepidosauria; order Squamata; family Gekkonidae; genus Gekko; species Gekko japonicus. The sequence continues at coordinate 354,474 of NW_015169828.1, read as the reverse complement.
TCAGCACTCAGGCCCACCTCAGCGTCATGAAGTCTTTGCTTCTCTCCCTCTTCTTCTACATTTTACATTTTACCGCCGTGATCTTTGCCCTCACTCATACTTTCAGGTATGGCAACCTTAAGCGGCTGATTTCTGATATATTCCACATTTTGTATCCCTCAGCACACTCCGTCATCTTGATAGTCACCAATCCCAAGCTGAGGAAAGCATGTACCCATGTTCTAGACCTCAGAAGTGCCTCATGAAGAGGACATGAGCTGCCTTCTATCCCAGAGGAAAGAACCTATGGGCTCATCACTTGGTCTCTTTCTGTGTCTATAGCTTTTTCTCCCTAGTTACCTAGATCTGACAAACAGTTCGCAGTTCTGGAGATAGCCAGCTATCACAAAGGGATGCAGACAATATACCCACGTATTTGAATTTCTTGAAATGGAGGATAACACCAAGGGCGGTGTGGGGCTACTTCCTTCACGTTGCTTCATCCTTGGGGGTGATCTGTTCTCCCTTTTAAAGAACTGGGCTACAAGACACACTCCTCTCCACAAATCCCGTCTTTTGCCATTATTTATTTAGAACTGCAGTCTCTGTATCTTAATATCCCATTTTCTTGGTGGGGAATTTCAACAGATGAAAGGGCAATTTAAACCAATGTCTCAGACCCTTGCTATCTATTTCTAAGGGCATTTGAGTAATCAAATGCTACAGGGGAATCTTCATGGGCCGGTGTGGTACGGCGGCCGCGGTTTGAACTTGCAACCTATCCTGTCATAAAACTTCTGAGGGGCAGGGGGAAGAATCCAGGCCAGTCAAACTAGCTTACTTCACCACAACCCTGGAAGACCCACCAGACAAGGCAGAGACTCCACGAATTCTCAAACTGAAGTCAGTGCTCCATGCCCTCAGTCCTGCAGTCCAGCATCCGAAGCTGAAGCAAAAACCTCCAGTCACCAGCCTCACCTCCAAGGTCGCCAGAGCCCTTGGAACCACAACCTAATTCGAGTTTTTCCCCCCAACACTTCTCTCAGAAGATGGCAGTGACGGACAGAAACATGCTCACCCCCACTGCATCTCATTCTTCTGATCATTTTCATCACTGAGTCTGTTGCTGCCATCTTAGGGGATGGATTCATCATGGTTGTGAACGGGCACAGCTGGCTCCAAAGCAGGAAATATCCCCCTGTGATTTCACTTTGACCAGTTTGGCTACCTGTGTAGAAAACAGAATTCTTGTAAGTGTTTACTCGTATGCTGCACTTCTGAATCAATAGGAACAAGTATATGAAACACCATTGGCCATCAGATGCCTAAAGGGATCTCATCCAACAGAATTTGACACTCTAATGATGAGTTCTCGGGCCCTTTTTTTTGCACTCTCCTTTTAATCCATGTTCACCGGGGTGTCTTCCAAGCAGTTCTGCACTAAAATCAAATTCAACCTTCTTTTTAATCCAGGTTTTTTCCCCCATTCTGCACTAAAATCGACTTCACCCTTCTATTTATTACAGATTTTTTCCCCCATTCTGCATTACATTACCTCCCTTCAGTGGTCAGCACAGTTTCAGCCTGCTGTTGCCCCGGGTTATTTGGATACTGTTTTGCCGTGAACTTAAATTGTCTCATCTCGAACACTGAGAAAATTCAGAGTGGCAAGAAAATGTGGGGGAAACCAATGCCTCCTCTGAGGAAGAAGGAAGATGATTTGTCCATATAGAAATCTGTCTGGGGACAGAATGGGGACAGAAGAGCTATGTATGCTGTCCTAATCTCTTTGGAGGCTGGCCTTCAAATGTACTGGACAGATACATCTCAACAGCATTTCGGACTCTCTTGATGACATTTTTGAGAGAGATGCTCAATTGTTTTTCTCCATGGGAATGTGACCTTGTATTTTGCTTTACTGTCTTATGCTCGTTGACTCACAAAGTGGCCTCACTGAGATCAATGTGATTTACTCACTAGTAAGTGTGCGCAGGATCACTAAACCCTTCTATGCCCATTGATTTCAACAGGTTTAGATGGGGTAATTCTGCTTGGGATTGTTCTGGAAAGCTCCCACTCTCCTGGCTTTCCACAAACTAAGCGAAGGTGAATTATTCAAGAGGGCTTTTTGTGCAGGAAACAGGGCTGGACTCTGTAACAATATGGCTCAGAAGCAGCTTGGGCTAGTGTGTTAGGGACTGTAGACTACACCCGTGTTTAAATCACACTGTCTGTCTGTAGGTTTTGACTACATAATTTTTGCATTTGTTTAATGTCTCACCTTAATACTTATGCTTTGCTTCACCTCTGGTTGGTTCCAGATTTCTACAAGTCATTTCCTATTGCCTTGTCCATGGGATGTCCCATCCTGTTGACTGTAGTGAATTATTCTGGGTAATCTGCCTGGAGTCCCCGTGAGAATGGTGGGCCATAAATTATGTAAATAAATTAATAAGGAATTTGTCCTAGACTGTGGCTTGCCCTTTCACCCAACTGGAGCGTCATTGCAAGCTAATAAGTTTTATTCCTTCTTTGTTTTTTATCCATCGGGTTTGTGACTCTGTCCATTATAAAAGGAAATTTTAGGATTAAATGTGTTTTAGCTTGACATTTACCAAATGTGCTGCACCTATCTGTAATGTGAAAATTAGGGTTTTATTTAGGTAGGCATTTCCAAACGATCAGGCTTTGTATCCTGCAACTCTGTTCTGTTAAGTCTTCTGTATAGGACTTACTCCAATGGAGAATGGTATTAGCAAACTGAGGCTGCGGTCACATGGAGCATTAGCCACGCCAGAGAGACGAAAGATAGGCAGATTTTCCGGGCACGATCACACCGCAACATCTGGGAAGCGTAGAGCTCCCGTGGCTAACTCGAGGCTTCCCGCTGAAGATGCGGCGTAAAAAACTAGTACCTCTGCGGTACTAGTTTCGGGAAACCGCGGGGCAAGGGGGGGCATCTGATCGCGTTTCCGGTGGTAGTTTGTGGCATCCGGCGCCCGCCCATGTCCCGTCGCACAAAGGGTTTTTTTCCCCAAGTCTCCACGGGATGCGCACAAGCACCCAACGGCGCATGTGCACACTTTGGTTTTTAAAAAACCACAACCCCGTTTGCCACGGCAGCGGCGCCTAGCCATTGCTGCTGTGATCGCGCCGCGCCACTTTTTTTGCCCTGCCGCAGGATTGCCGTGTGATCGGCACCTCCCCCCGAACCACGGGACGTCGGCGGGATGTGTGATCCGGCAGCCACGCATTAGTTTTCTCTAGGGCAAACAGCCACGCTTCCCCTTTGCATTTTCCAGCCCGTGTGAGAAAGGTTTCCCTTGATGGAGAAAAATGTTTCTTAGTTGGAGGAAGTTCTTCTATTTGAAGACCTGATGAAAGAAAATCATAGGATCCACCTCCAGGGGTCTTTAAAAACATAGGCATTGTGTGATTACACTCAAATTGTGGTTTACAGTCAAATTGTGGTTCACAGAACTTTTTTAGAAGAAGAACCCCATCCTTCACTACCCAAAGGAGTCTCAGAGCAGCTTACAATCTCCTTTCCCTTCCCCTCCCCACAACAGACACCCTGTGAGGTAGGTGGGGCTGAGAGAGCTCGATCCAGAAATGTCCTTGAAAGAACAGCTCTGAAGGAACTTATCCAAACAACAAGGGAAAGAACTTATGACTGACCCAAGATCACACCAGCAGCTGCATGTGGAGGAGTGGGTAATTAAACCTGGTTCTCCCAGATCAGAGTCCCAACTGACTCTCCCATGGAAGACCAAGTCTTGGATGTGTGTGTTATGTACCATCAAGTCCCTTTAGTGACCCGATGAATTACTGACTTCCAAAATATCATTAACAGCCTTGCTTGGGTCTTGCACACTGAGGACCATGGCTCCCTTGATTGAGTCAATCCATCTCAAATTGGGTCTTTCTCTTTTCCTGCTGCGTTCAACGTTTCCTAGCATTACATTTTGGGTATCAGCTGCTTTTGTTAGAAACCACCCAATATGGAGTTTGATAACCGCACCCACAAGGAAAGGAGGAAGGTGACATATCTAGAGTACTGTTGGTCGAGGAGAGACATGGAACAAGGCATAATAATCCTTAGCTGTCATCTCTTCCCCTGTCTGATGTGTCTAGGGTTTCCAAGTATCAGGGCCTTCATCCCAAGGCTTCTGGGACCATGAATCAGGGACAGGGTTCAGAATCAAGGGAATAAGCTATTTGTCTTTTTCCATTTGCCCTCTCTGTCCCAGCTATATGTCCACGGGGCTCCGCTCTGAACTAGAGTTGTCAACTGCTTGGAGGAAATAAATGCCCATAGGAGACAAATGGGAAGTTAGTTACCTCCATGTCATTAAAAGATCAAGTGGTCTGTTTCTGCACAGTAAGCCTCTATTAAAATGGACAGAACATATCCCACCAGGCCCTCTGGCAAGCCTAACTCCAATAATCTCACCAGCCTCAACCCACCTCATCTGTCAGACCACCTCTTAGTTCCCAGCCTCCCCACTCAGGGTCTGATCGTTAGGAAACCTTGCCGTCGCACTCCTGATTTGACTCCCAGAGCCATAAGCCAATGCTTCTCAATGTCCATGAAAATCCAGTTGATTTGCTTACAATCCAGAACATGACCACAGTACCCACAAAGATGCAGATGCAGAAATGGAAATGCTGTAACAGGATGTGTGTTACAGCAGAATGTTTAATGTGTTACCTTAATACTTCGGCTTTGCTTTGTCTCTGTTGTCCCATCCTGTTGATTCTATCGAATTATTCTGGGTAAGCTGCCTGGAGTCCCCATGAGAATGGTGGGCCATAAATTATGTAAATAAATTAATAAGGAATTTGTCCTAGACTGTGGTTTGCCCTTTCACCCAACCAGAGTGTCTTTGCAAGCTAATAATTTTTATTCTTTCTTTTTTTAAAATCCATTGAGTTTGTGGCTTTGTCCATTATAAAAGGACATTTTAGGATTAAATGTGTTTTAGCTTGACATTTACCGAATGTGCTGTACCTATCCGTAATGTGAGAATTAGAGTTTCATTTAGGTAGGCATATCCAAAATATCAGGCTTTGTATCCTGCAACGCTGTGTTAGCCAAATTGCCTTGAATTATTAATTAGTCTAGGGGAGGTTATGATTATTAATTGGCAATAGCCAAATTAGGGTTCACACCAATGTATACAGAAGTCCCACCTTTGTTGTAAGCACCAGAACAGACACAGAGACTATATTCAATAAAATATATTGTCTTTTTACTGGGGAATATATATCATTCAAACAATTCACATCCACACACACATTTATACATATGCTAAGAAATAAAGATAGATCCTTAACACAGTTGCTTTAGCAGGACATTCGTTGGTTGGGCAATATTTACCTGTCTTCATTAATTGAGCCGTTGCAATGGAAAAATTGAGGGGTTTGTAAATAGAAAATGGGGAACACGTGCTCTGAACCAGCAGAACCACGTGGACTCTAGCTGCAGACTAGAGGTTAAAGGTGGAGTTAGGGTATGTGGATAGCAAGCTGGACATAAGAGGGTTAAAGCTTTGATAGGGGTCGTGGAGAGGGTAAGAGAGAGACCATGTGGTCGGTCAGCATCTTTTATAACGTGGTGTGGGGGGGGGGGCTGGCTAGGCTGGCCACATCCCCCTGTGACACCTTCTGTTAGTCCATCCCATAAAACATACTATTGGCTGGCTGGAAGAGGGGGGGGGGGCTAAGGAGTGGTCAATATTGAGAGCTAGAAACTTAGACTGAGGACTGGCACCTGGATGAAGGATGATTGAATCATCAGGCTAGGGCTATTGTCTCTTGATGGCCCTAGCCGGCTTGCTGATGGGTGAGCAATTAGTTGCTATTCAACCATGAATAGAGTCTCTTGATTAGATTTGTAGGTAGCTGGAAGAGGGGGGAAAGGGGTTGCCTACATGTGCTGGAAGAAACTCCTAATGGTGTCTGGAGCTCTCTGTCCTCATGTTTTCCATGGCATGGCATCTGAGGCTGTGTACAGGCTTATGGAACTGCTCCATCTCACAGCAGGTGTGATGTCTGGTGACTCTGGACTAACGCTGTGGCAGCAACTCTAAAGGAAGGCATCCCTCTCTCAGGTGTGCAGTCTTTATTATTAATACCAATGGGGAATGGTATTAGCAACCTGAGAAAGGTATCCTTTGATGGAGACAAAAGGTATCCTTTGATGAAGAAAAATGTTTCTTAGTTGGAGGAAGTTCTTCTATTAGAAGAAAACCTGATGGAAGAAAATCATAGGATCCACCTCCAGGGGTCTTAAAAAACATAGGCATTGCGTGATTACAGTCAAATTGTGGTTCACAAAACTTTTTTAGAAGAAGAAGAGATTGGATTTATACCCCACCCTTCACTACCCAAAGGAGTCTCAGAAAAGCTTACAATCTCCTTTCCCTTCCCCTCCCCACAACAGACACCCTGTGATGTAGGTGGGGCTGAGAGAGTTCTATCCAAACTGTCCTTGAAAGAACAGCTCTGAAAGAAATTATCCAAACAACAAGGGAAAGAACTTATGACTGACCCAAGATCACACCAGCAGCTGCATGTGGAGGAGTGGGTAATTAAACCTGGTTCTCCCAGATCAGAGTCCACGATCTTAACCACAACACCAAACTAGCCCCATGGAGACTTACAGAGAGAGAGAAACACTTTTCCATATTATTTATCAACTACACTGCATCTTATTGTTATGCATTCATGATGATGAGGATAATTTGATTTCATGATGATTATAATAACAATTCATCATGATGATGATAACAATCTGCAATATTTTTAAAGGACAGATTTAGCCCTAATAGAGCAGACCAGCCCAAACTCATCACAGTTTGAAGCTAAGCAGGGATGGTACTTAGTTGGGAGACCATACCAATTGGGAGAACTCCTGGAGGGCCTTGGAGGAAGTAACCTGACTCCCCCAAAAGTTCCACCCTCATCAGACAATGTCCCCCTAAATTTCCCAGTATTTCCCAGTGTGGGGCCCAGCAACCCTATACTTTAGCAATCAGAGGGACCAAAGTTTGACAGGTCGTATCAAAAGAGCTTCAGTGTCTCCAAGTGCTTTCTTGCTGCTGCCATTCTCCCTGCCACCATATCTGGTGGGAGATGCGTGTCTGTCAGTCACATCAATTCTACCATGACCCACTCCACTTCTTTCTCTTGGTACACAGAGCCCAACTGGACACATTTGGAACATGTGAGGCCCTCTGCCTCTGTCAGCCAGATCTCAGTGATAAAGGTCCAATTGACTCGCCCACGGAAGACCAAGTCTTGGCTGTATGTTTTATGTACCATCAAGTCCCTTCCAACCTAAGAACATAAGAGACGCCAATGTTGGATCAGGCCAAAGGCCCATCCAGTCCAACACTCTGTGTCTCACAGTGGCCAAAAATACCAGGTGCCATCAGGAGGTCCACCACTGGGGCCAGGACATTAGAAGCCCTCCCACTGTTGACCCCCCCAAGCACCAAGAAGACAGAGCATCACTTGCCCCAGAGCCCCTATCTATACCTTGTGGTTAATAGCCACTGATGGACCTCTGCTCCATATGCTTATCTAATTCCCTTTTGAAGCCGTCCATGCTTGTAGCCGCCACCACTTCCTGTGGCAGTGAATTCCATGTGTTAATCACTCTTTGGGTGAATAAGTACTTCCTTTTATCCATTCTAACCCGACCGCTCAGCAGTTTCATGGAGTGCCAACCTGTGGTGACCCTATGAATTACTGACCTCCAAGATATCATTAACAGCCTTGCTTTTGCTAGAAACCACCCAATACGGAGTCTGATAACCACACCCACAAGAAAAAGAGGGAGGTGACATATCTAGAGTACTGTTGGTTGGGGAGAGATTGGAACAAGGCATAATAATCCTTACCTGCCATCTCTTCCACTGTCTGATGTGTCTAGGGTCTCCAAGTATCAGGGTATGAGTTGAAATTTCAGGGGGTTTCGCCTTCATCCCAAGGCCACTGGGACCAAGATTCATTGACCCATTCCAGTCCGGCTTTCGACCTGGGCATGGAGCGGAGACTGTACTGGTCGCCCTTACTGACGACCTCCGTAGACATCTGGATCGGGGCGGCGTGGCGGCACTGTTGTTACTCGACCTGTCGGCCGCATTTGATACGGTCGACCATCAGTTGATTGCCTGCCGCCTTGCCGACGTGGGGATTAAGGGGCTCGCCCTTCAATGGCTTGTCTCTTTCCTCCAAGGTCGGGGACAGAGGGTGGAATTAGGGGAGCAGCGGTCCCGGAGGTACCCGCTTGAATGCGGTGTGCCTCAGGGGGCAGTGCTCTCCCCGATGCTATTTAACATCTATATGCGCCCCCTCGCCCAGATTGTCCGGAGGTATGGGCTTCGGTGTCATCAATATGCCAATGACACCCAGCTCTATCTGATGTTGGGTGGCCAGTCGGACTCTGATCCAGAAGATCTGCATCGGGCGTTGCAGGCCGTATCTGGATGGCTCAGGCTGAGCCGGTTGAAGCTGAACCCGGCGAAGACGGGGGTCCTGTGCCTGGGCCGGAACGGGAAGGGATTGGGGCTCCCGCTCCTGACCTTCGATGGGGCGCCGTTGGTGCCAGCTTCGGAGGTTAGGAGTCTGGGAGTGCTCCTGGACTCCACCTTATCGATGGAGGCCCAGGTAGCAGCCACTGCCAAAGCGGCCTTTTACCATCTTCGGCTGGTGCGGCAGTTGGTTCCCTTTCTCAGCCACGAAGACCTAGCCACAGTGATCCATGCGACGGTCACCTCAAGGCTAGACTACTGCAACGCTCTCTACATGGGGCTGCCTTTGTCGTTGATTCGGAGGCTGCAGCTAGTGCAGAATGCGGCGGCCAGGCTGGTTGCTGGTGTCTCGAAATGGGACCACATCCAGCCTGTGCTCAAAGCGCTGCACTGGCTGCCTATAGCATACCGGATTCGCTTCAAAGTGCTGGTCGTTACCTTTAAAGACCTACATGGCCAGGGTCCAGCATACCTGAGGGACCGCCTTGCCCCACATAGATCCCAAAGAGCACTTCGGTCGGGGTCGCTACATCGCCTTGCGATCCCGGGCCCGAAAGAGGCCAGGCTTGCGGCCACTAGGGCCAGGTCCTTCTCGGTGGTGGCTCCTATCT
>NW_015169828.1:323265-345049 GCF_001447785.1 Gekko japonicus | reverse complement strand
AGGAGGAGGAGGAGGAGGAGGAGGAGGAGGAGGGGCCTAAGCAATCATAGACAATGTTCACACAATAGGAAATCCATGTGCATTCACACCATGCATCCATGCACATCCACACAATACAGCAATACTGCATATTGTGCTTCAGAAATGCAAGGCTGGCAGGATCCAGTTCCATGTGAATAGAATGCCAACACAACATTTGCTGAAGGCTATTGTGTAGATTGAGCTCCCATCTCTGGTCCCAGCTCCTGCCTAGCAGTTCGAAAGCAAAAAATTGCAAGTAGATAAATAGGTACCGCTTCGGTGATGACCACGGAAATGTCTTGGACAGCGCTGGCTCTTCAGCTTGGAAATGGAGAGGAGCCCCGCATCCCTAGAGTCGGATTCGACTGGCTTTCAAGCAAGGGAAACCTTTACCTATTGTGTAGATAACCATGATGGTGGACTAGACCAAGAGATGTTGAGTTATCTGCAGCTTTGGCTCATGTTCCCCTTGCTTAACAGGGTTGCCATTTGCTTGGTGGTAGTGGGCAACTTCCTGTCCTCACCGTCAGATCTCCACCTTCATTAAGTTTAGTAGCAGGAGGAAAAAATGGAACAGCATCAATGGTGACACTTTAGGAATACTCCCAAACTTCATTGGACTTCGCCACAGAACACCATAGAAGTGATGTCAGTTCTGGGTGGAGGGAATTGCTGGCTAAATGTAATTTCACAGTGACATCACAGGAAGCAAATTTCTACAGCATCATCCAAAACTGACATCAAAACCAGCACACACCCCTCCTCCCAGAAGTGATGTCACTTCTGGAAGACGCTCTAAGATTTCCCCCACTAGACATAGAATTTGGGAGACTACATAAGAACACAAGAGAAGCCATGTTGGATCAGGCCAGCAGCCCATCCAGTCCAACACTCTGTGTCACACAGTGGCCAAAACCCTGGAGTCATCAGAAGGTCCACCAGTTGGGCCAGAACTTCAGAAGCCCTCCCACTGTGGCCCCCCAAGCACCAAGGATACAGGGCATCACTGCCCCAGAGTGTTTCATCTATACCTTGCAGCTAATAACCACTGATGGACCTCTGCTCCATATGTTTATCCAATCCCCTCTTGAAGCTGCCTATTCTTGTAGCTGCCACTGGGAGATTAGCAAGCTCACTGACTCAAGGAGGTGGGTGTGAAGCTCTCAAAGAGAGAGACTATGGAGGACCGCCTTCCCAATCTGGACATTCACTCAGAAGTGTCTTATAAAGGAGCAGGGATCTCTCTACAAGTTCCTCAACCAAATTACATGCAGGAACGTGGCAAAGAATAACAGCACTCTGTTGGAGAGAGCCATCATTCATAAAGTGGCATTGAACAGCCATGCCCTCAAGACAGAGAGTGGTAGCCTCTACCAACCCACAAGGACGGGTTGTGCAAATAAATTGGCCAGCCCTTTTCAGAGCCTGAGAAACCAATACAATGTAGTGCTGAGTCCCTAGAAGACCCAAACCTAAGAAAAGTCACATCCAAGGAACATAAGAAGTGCACAGATGTTTGGCATCTTGGAAAATAGTGGCTACCGGGGGGGGGGAAACCATCCCTAAATTGGAATATTCTCCCAAAAGAATTTATGATAGTAGTTGTAATCCTCGGACAGATGTGTACAACATGATCCCTGACTGCATCATCAGTAACAGAATCCTTCCTCAGATTTGCATCTCGCTTTCTGTAGGGTGCGCCATGGTGCTATTAATACAGACCCCAAAGCGAAAGTTTTCTCTGCAAAACATCACACAGGAGAGCCGCAATTTAATTCATCTTGTTCCCATTTTAAGTATTTCTTTCCAATGATGGTTATGATGGAAAGAGATCTTTTCCCCCCACTGGAAGTCTTTTTTCTGGTCGTTTTTGGAATCGAGTCCATTGTTTCCCTGTTGGGGAATGGATTCATCCTAGCCGTGAACAGCCACAGCTGGCTCCGCAGCAAGAAGATGCTCCCTTGTGATTTCCTCCTGACCACTCTAAGCCTCTCCAGGTTTCTTTTGCAGTGGGTTTCCACAAGCAGCCAGTTTGTGTATTTCAGTTCTCCAGAGACATACATACATAGTGAAAAACGGCAGGCTTTTTTGCTCCCCTGGGTTTATCTGAACACAGCCAGCCTCTGGTGTGCCACGTGGCTCAACGTCTTCTACTGCGTGAAGGTCACCAACTTTCCTCACCCGCTCTTTTCATGGCTGAAGCTGAGAATTGGGGCTCTGGTGCCCAGATTCCTTGGAATATCTCTCCTCGCTTTCATAATCTGCTCCATTCCTCCAGTCCTGAGGTCTTTTGAAAATGAAAAATGCTGCAATCTCACAGGATACCTGCCAGAGAACACCAGCCAAAAGGAAGCTCATGACAGTCTTAGGTTTTTAATTATGCTTCAGATTTCTTCTACTGCCATCAGTTTCAGCATCTGCTTAACAGCATCTGTTGTTTTGCTTCTCTCACTGTGGAGGCACAAGAGGAATCTGAAGAAGGGCGGCTTCAGCACCAAGGACCTCAGCACTCAGACCCACCTCAGCGTCATGAAGCCTTTGCTTCTCTCCCTCTTCTTCTACATTTTGCATTTCGCCGCCACGATCCTTGCCTTCAACGATATTTTAAGGTACGGCAAGCTTCAGCATCTGATTTCTGATATATTCCTGTCTTCGTATCCTTCAGCACACTCTGTCATCTTGATATTCACCAATCCCAAACTGAGGAAGGTGTGTACCTATGTTCTAAACCTCCGAAGAAGTACCTCATGAAGAGGACATGAGCTGCCTTCTATCCCAGAGGAAAGACCCTACGGGTTCTTCACTCTGTTTCTGTGTCAATAGCTTTTTCTCTCAAGTTACATCAATCTGACACACAGTTCCCAGTTGTGGAGACAGCCAGCTATCACAAAGGGATGCAGACAATTCACCCGCGTATTTGAATTTCTTGAAATGGAGGATAACACCAAGGGCGGTGTGCGGCTACCTTGGGGAAGGTCTAAGACACACACCTCTCCGCAAATCCTGTCTTTTCCCATTATTTATTTAGATACTTTTGCTCATGTATCTTAATATCCCATTTTCTTGGTGGGGAATTTCAATAGACAAAAGGGCAACTTAATTCCTGTCTCAGACCCTTGCTAACTATTTTTAAGGCCCCTTTGAGTGATCAAATGATTTGAAGGAATCTCCGTGGGCCAGTGTGGTTGTGATGATTCGAATCTGCAGTCTATCCTGTCATGAAACTTGTGAGGGGCGGGGGGGGGGGAGGAGAGCTCAGGCCAGTCAGCCTAGCCTACTTCACCACAACCCTGGTTTTGCCCCCAAATGGGGACAGAAGAGCCATGTATGCTGTCCCAAGCAGGTTGAAGGCTGGCCTTAAAATGTCCTGGACAGATACATCTCAACAGCTAATGGGACTTTCATGTTGACACACAGGTGCCTTTTGAGAGAGATGCTGAATTGTTTTTCTCCATTGGAATTTTACTCTCTCTCTCTCTTTTTTTGCCTTTTTGCCTTGCACATGTTGACTCCTAAAGTAGCCTCACTGAATTCAGTGTGATTTACTGTCTAGCAGGGGTCATTTCGTAGAAAAAGAGCTGCAGGAGCTCATTAGCATGCGGTGTACTAATGAGCTACTAGGCTATTAGCATATGCCACGCCCCCTGACATCACCAGAAGTGATGTCAGAAGGGGAAGCAAAAGGGGGGGAGGCATCTTCAAAAGTCACCCCTTCCCTTCCCCAGCTGGCCTGCGGGGGGGGGAGTGAAGATCCCTTACTTACCGCTTCGGTGCAGGCCGGGGAAGCTAGTGGTGGGGCTCCCCAGGCCTCCCCCTGGCCATAGCACTTCTGCGCGGGTCCGCAAGACCCGGCTGCGGGGCTCTCCAGGCCTCCCCCCAGCCCCAGTGCTTCTGCATGGGCCCAGGGGACCTGACTGTGGGGCTCTCCGGGCCTCCCCCCGGCCGCAGCCCTTCTGCGTGTGTCACGGCTCCTAAGTGCTGCTGTGGATGAACTCTCAATGCCGGAAACTCCCGCACCTGACAGGGCTGAGATTCCAGAAGCTACCCCAGCAACAGCTGAGGCAGAAGCATGCCTGGATAGCTCTCCTCCTGATTCGCCTCCACTGGTATCCTGATTGAGAGAACAGTGCCACTGGGAAATGACAGCCCGGCGGCAAGAGGCACGCATGCATGGCAGGCGCTCATTCAGCCCCGAGTATTAGCAGGAGCTGGGACTCGCTGAGGCATGCTAATTGCCAGCAGGCTTATGGGCTATTTAACCCACGCCCGCACACTGACAAATCGTGCCAGCAACTAATCTCTTTAGACGAAGTTCTGCACCTCCTTGCTTGTGATCCCAACTCCTGGTTCCTGTCTGGATTTCCTCGGCTCCTTGACCTCGGCTTGAATGACCACGCTTCAACTCTGCACCCCGAACTTCTGACTCTCCAGCTCTTGACTCTTTTGGACTCTGGCTTCCTGATGACGCTAACGGTTTGTGTTTTGAACGTAGTTTCCCGGTTGGTTGGGAAACTGTACTGTATCTTGACCACCCCATATCTTTGCACTGTATCTTGACCACCCCATTCGTGCTTTGTGTATTGGACTTGGTTTCTGGCTACCTTGCGTGACTGGCTCCTGACCTCGGACTGTATCCTGACTGCCTCGCCCTTGCCTGCATCGTGACAGCGTGGGCCCAGGGGACCCGGCTGCATAGCTCTTCGGGCCTCCCCCCAGCCACAGCGTTTCTGCGTGGGCCCAGGGGACCCGACTTCGGGGCTCTCCGGGCCTCCCCCTGGCCCCAGTGCTTCTGCGCGGGCCTGAGGGGACCCAGCTGCAGGGCTCTCTGGGCCCTCCCTGGGCCACAGCACTTCTGCGCGGGCCCGGGGAATCTGGCTCCGGGGCTCTCCAGAACTCCCCCTGGCCCCAGCACTTCTGCGCAGGCCCAGGGAACCCGGCAGCGGGGCTCTCTGGGTCTCCCTTGGGCCGCAGTGCTTCAGCACGGGCCTGGGGAAGCCAGATGCAGGGCTCTTCAGGCCTTCCCCGGGCTGCAACGCTTTGGCACCACAATTTCTGCTGGTTCCTGGGCTGCCGGAGCAGTGCTCCAGTGCGCTCCGGCCCCAAAAGACCGCTGCTTTCTAGTAAGTGTGCACAGGATTACTACACCCTTCTGTGCCCATTGATTTCAATTGACTTAGATGATGTAATTCTGTTTGGGATTGCACTGGAAAGCTCCCACTCTCCTGGCTTTCTGCAAACTATGTGCAACTGAATTATTCAAGAGGGCTTTTTGTGCAGGAAAAAGGGCTGGACTGTAATAATATGGTTCAGAAATAGCTTGGGGGAGAGAGTTGTAGGGATTGTAGACTATATTGCTGTGTTTAATTCATACTATCTGTTCCTGTATAGTAGGTTCCCACTATGTAGAGTTCGCATTTCTTTAAAGTGTTATTATGACGGACCCATTCCTCTTCCCTCCGATTTTCTGTCCCATCACAAACTGAGCAGCCATGGTAGCATGTTTTCTTCTCCCCTAAAGAAGCTTTAGCTATCCCTCCCTGTTTCTATTTGCTCAGTCCAGGAACCTGAGAGAAGGTTTGGGGCTGTCCTTTAACGTAAACCATGGAAAATGGCAATTGATATGCTTTTAAAATTCAAAAACTTTATTTGAAATAGAAGGGAAAAGCCAAGTGAATTCAGGGGTTGAGATTTCTGAAGTAAAACCAGTTTTTACACAGACTTTAGTTCTTATGTTAATTAAGCTTTTCCACAGTTTCTTGAAACTTTATATTGAGAGGCTTTAGTTCCATTATTTTTCCTTAATACTCCAGCACACATATTTAGTATCTCTCAAACTCTTTTGGTTTCCCAGAAGGTTGGTAACCCTTTTTCAGTACTCAAACTCCTTCTCTTGAAACACCGTTTTTTGACTGACTCTACAGGCAGTTTTTATTCACACCAGACCAGGGATCTCTGTACTCTTCAGAGCTGTTTTCCATGTTCAGCTGGATGAGAAGCTCTGTACACTTCCCAAGCCTCCTTTCCCCAGTTCTCCTGTCTGTGTTAAAGGCTGAAATCAGACTGTCTCAGTCAAGGCTAAATTCTGGCTTTCTCCAGTCAATGCACAAATCTGACTGAGTCTCCTCAGTATCCAACTCTCTCAAGACTGTGTCTGCTCACCTGATGCTGTCCAGTCTGATTGCTCAAAGCAACCTGTCACTCAAGGATCTGTGGCTCTGTGAAGAATTAACCCTTCACATACCTTTACTCTGTGCAGTACTTTGAGGCTTTTTAAAAGGTGCAGTTTTTCACAGGGATCTTATGTTTCGCTTCATCTCTGGTTGGTTCCAAATTTCTAGTCACATCCTATTGCATTGTCTATTGGATGTTCCATCCTGTTGACTGTAATTCTATATAATCTGCCTTGAGTGAGAAAGGTTGGCTAAAAAATCCATAAATAAATAAATAAACAGATTTGTATCCAGTAGCATCTTATCCTATAAGAGTTTCAGGGTATGAGATTCAAGGGTCAAACCTCCATTCATCAAACAGAAGTAGAGTAGAAATGAAGATCTCTGATTCCTTTTATATTAGTCAGAAGTTGGGAGGGGTGTTGTAAAGAACACTTGTAAAGGATGCAAAGGTACAATTCATATTACAGCAGAAGGAAAATACTTCAGGGCAGAAAATTAGCCTCTGTAGTGAGATAAGAATCCTGTGTCCTTGTTCAGCCCTAGTTGGTCCATTTTTCTGAACCTATGAATTAATTCAAATCAGGGGGTGTGGTGACACCGACCAACATGGTGGATAGTTAAACCTTCGGCTCCTCTTCCTTCCCTCCTTCCTAGGCCTTCAGATAAGCTAAACTATGCTATTCCTTTCAGAAACTATGGGTAAAAATCATGGAGCTCCTTCCAGCTTAACAAAACTGAGTCCCAGGCCAACTCAAGCATTTTTCAACCCACAAGACCATCGGACAGATCTGAAGAAGCTTGGTGCTGACATGACCAGCCGGGCGGACAAGGACTCTATATCGCACCTTTTGGAATCAGTGCTAAACAAGCAAGACTTACCAAACCTTCTTGACAAAATGGAGAAAGGAATCTGGGATGAGATGATGCAGATTATGCAGCCGATAAAACAACAATTTAATGAGATTCAATCCTCCCTTATGCAAACTGCACCGACAGTGAATTCAGCCTTGAATCTAGGGATTACCTCACAGGATGAGGTGCATGATTTAAAGACCTTTGAAGGACAATCTTGCAATCTTCGAATTATTCTTGAAGCCCATGTTAAACAGCTGAACCTGAAATTTAGAGGACTAACAGAGGGGGTGGAGGAACATACAGATCTAATGTGCTTCATTTCTAACTGCCTCTCTTCCATCTTAAAACTTGAGCCAGGATTTGTGCCAGCCATCACCAAAGCATATCAATTGGGGGCCCCTGTAAACCCAAGACGTAAGGGCCGAAGAGATCTGTTAGTGCAGTTTATGGACCAGAGGTCGAAACAAAAGTATCCTAGATGGAGCAAAAATTAAAGGTTATATTTTATTCAAAGACCTGCAAATTCGGGTCTTCCCCGATGTTCCCCAGGAAACCCTGCATATTAGATCAGCTCTGAAGCCTATCACAACAAGATTACAAGTGGCAAATGTGCACTATAAATGGCTCTCCTCGGGGAAGCTTCAAGTTTCTTATCAAGGTAACACCTTCCAAGCTGGAGATAAGGACACCGGTCTACTACATACACTATGACTTTCTGATGAATCAGAACAAAGCCACCAGTCCCAAAAGAGAAAACTACAATTCCCAGCATCCCCAGAGAAGAACAAGGTCTCCATATGTAACTCTCAGTGAATAAGATATCATCCCTTGTTGCTGTTGTAAAGGTTCTGCAGAGGGAAAGAATCAGAAGATCCTAAAATGGGTCTCTTCAGTGGAAGCATTTACTCAACCCAGACTATCAGAGAAGAAAATAATACTTAGATATGGAGAGTTATTAGGAAAGGAAGACAGGTTAAAGTCCAAAGAAGAAATAGAGGAACAAGATATACATTTGGATTGGTGGACAAGAGTACAGCTAGAATCTAGATATGCTAAAGATAAACCTCAAGGGTTTGGTGCAGAACAATCAGAGTTTGACACACTTTTATATGAAACAAATGATAAACTGATTAAGAAATTTTATGTGTATTTGTTACAGATAACGATGGAGGATGAGGTGATTAAAGAATGTATGTTAAAATGGGCCCCAAATTTTTGTTATAATATTGATCTTGACCATTGGTTGCAAATATGGAAAACAAATGTTAAAATAACAAAATTGGTTGCTTTTAAAGAGAACTTATATAAAATGTTTTATAGGTGGCATATAACACCAAAGAAATTAGCCAGAATGTATCCTGCAATGTCTGATAAATGCTGGAAATGTAAGACACGGGTGGGAAGTTATCTCCATGCTTGGCGGAAGTGTAAAGAGGTGATGTTATATTGGAGAAGGTTTCATAAAATGTTACAGAAAATATGTTTGTTACCACTACCATTTAAACCTGAATTGTTCTTGCTTAATATTATGCCTGATGTAAAAGACAAGAAAGTTAAATATCTCATTATACATATAGTTACGGCAGCAAGAATTCTTTATGCTAAGCACTGGAAGAAAGCAGAGATACCAACAGAAAATGAACTTATGACAAAAAAAATTGAAACAGTAGAAATGGTTATATTGTTGGACTTGTTAAAAAAACCGAAGCAAACAAAATGTGAGAGACAACTGAACACTATTTTATGACTGGGTGGAAAGAAACTTTGAAGACCAAGAACAATGAATATGTATAATATAAATTTGTAGAAACTCAGATATGAATTATATAGAATTTGACTCTTGTCAGGAAACATAACAAAAGATTTTAGCGATTTGACTAAGTGATAGTAGCTTTAGTAATTTTATAAGGAAATAGAACTGGAAACAAAGAACTAAGATTGAAAACTTGTAACAGCTATTATACAAAGTGGATGGATTTTTCCTGTATGTCTTACTCCATACCCTGTACCCTCCCTACCCAATTATTTTTGTCCTATAATATGCTAAAATCTAAATATATATATATATATATTAAAAAGTAAAGGTTCTGCAGTAACCTTCTCACATTCTCGCTTATTCTTATGTCCTATTTTAATCTGAGTAGTTTTCATCAAGAAATTCCTGGGAGGGGAAGGGGGGTTGGATTTTCTTGCTCCCACCATTAAGAGACCATCTCTGGAAGCTTGCCCAGGAAGTCCTGAGAATCAGAGATGAAGGGCAAGCATTTGTTTTCCAGCTTCAGTTCTCAGGATCAGTACTAGTCAGCCCCTTTCATTTTTATTGCATATAAGTCTATTAATTAATTAATTGACTGTTCATCTTGCACTCTAATTAATTAGTGCATTGCACTTTGTATTCAATTAGATATTTGCATTAATTGGGTTGATTGAGGGTGGGAGGATTAAGGCCAATTCACTGCACATTTAATCACAATTTCAATTATAAACTGATCAATTAATAATACAGTCATTGCCTACTATGTTAATTCAATTGTTTTTTGTTGATTGGGGGTGGGGGGTTAAGGGCCAATTAACTGCACATTTAATCACAATTTTAATTATAAGCTGATCAATTAATAATATATTGACTGCCTACTTTGTTAATTCAATTGTTGTCTGTTTGCATGGGGAGAGAATGGTTGCTCACCTTACTATACCGCATTATTCCAATAGCTCTTTTTAACTTTTTATTTATTTATTTATTTTATTTCTTCATATTTATAGCCCGCCCTTCCCATGAATGGGCTCAGGGCAGGTAGCAACATGTCAACAATACAAAGCAACATTTAATTAATCGAATAAATATTTAAAATATTAAAAACTATCATATATATTAAAGTGGTAAAGATTTTTTTTTTTGGTAAACAAATTTTATTTTCTTAGGAATTCAACATTTAGAATTAAACCATTTCATCCTTTCCATTGTCTACCCCATTCCCATTTCCTCCCCTCCCTCCAGTGGCTTCCCGCAATGCTTCCCCCCCTACTCCACATTACTTTACATCATCAATTATATCATTTTCTTATCATTACAATCTCAAGATAACATCATTTGACTTAATATTGATCTAAACATATTAAGTTTTGTTTCACATCCCAGTTCTTTTCCAGATATATTTTAAAGTCACTCCATTCAAAGTGGTAAAGATTTTTAACAGTTGTGAGAGGTCTGGCCTATTCTAAGGTACAGATAAAGGCCAGCTGTTGTTAAAATAGGTGGCAAAAACCTCAGGAAGACCGTATATGGATGTCAGCTCTGTCTTACAGGGCTCTGATGTCAATAGAGAGTATGTTCCACCAGGCTGGGACCAGGGCAGGAAAAGCTCTGGTCCTCGTCAAGGCAAGACGGCCATCTTTTGGGCCAGGGACCACCAGAAGTTGTTGATCCATCGAGCGTATATGGGAAAAGGCGGTCCCTCAGGTATGTTGGTCCCAGGCCGCGTAAGGCTTTAAAGGTTATTACGAACACCTTGAAGTTGATCTGGAACTCAACTGGCAACCAATGTAATTGGCGGCGTGCCTGTCAAACGTGAGCCCGCACAGGCGTCACCTGCATTTTGTACCAGCTGTAATTTTCAGGTCAGCCTCAAGGGTAAGCCTGTGTAAAGCGAACTGCAGTAATCAAGCCCGGAAGTGACCATTGTATGGGTCACTGTAGCCAAGTCTAGGGGGGAGAGATAGGGTCTCAGCAACCTAATCTGCCACAGATGGAAGAAGGCAGATCGGTCAACTGTAGTAACCTGGGCCTCCATAAAGAAGGAGGCTCCAGTGTCACTCCTAGACTCACTTTCTGGGCCAGCACCAAAAGTGCCCCTTCCAGTGTGGGGAGCCTAATGCTCCTCCCTTGTGACTCAGGTACAGGACCTCCATCTTTGATGGATTAAACTTCAACCGACTCTGCCATAAGCATCCAGCCACAGCCTCCAGTGCCTCAGCCAGATTGTCAGGGATGGAAGATGGATGATCATCCAGTAACAGATAGGTATTTAGTAGTATTTTCCCCAAACATTTATATAGTGCTCTGCTTGAACATTCTGATAAGTATGTCTGTTACCAGGCACTGCTACATTTCTTTCTCTAGTTTTCAATAGACTGTACTGTGTTGTATACATATTTAATATGATGAAGTAACTCTCTCAGTGCTCCAACCCTCCTTTCTACTGCCTATCACTGGTCCCCTGTGTTCTTTTTTGAAGTTATCTTAAAGGGGACAATCAACTTTGTAGTGGTTGTGTGTTCTACTTTACTCTTCAATAAAGATAATGAATTTGTTAAAAATAAGCTTTGTCGACATCAGGGGTCTCAATGGCATAGTCAAAAAGAAAAGGGTGCTACAGCATGTAAAACATATTCGACCTGATGTTTTATTCATTCAGGAATCTCATATCTGATCTCCCAATTCTCCAGTATTGAAAACCCCACTTTACCCCTCCCAGTACCAAGCCCCAGGTTCCTCCAAGGCCTGGGGGGTGGCAAGAAGCATTAATTTTACCTTGGAACTGAAATTTACTAATCCCCTAGGGTGCTACTTATTCATTAAAGGAAAACTTGATGGGAAAACAATCACGCTTGCCTCTCTGTATGCTTTGAATTGAGATCAGCTTACCTTCTTAGATGACATACTGTCCGAACATCAGTCCTTTCAAGATAATGATCTCATCATAGGAGGGGACCTGAACTACATTTCCAACAGTACGCTAGACAGATCCCTCTCCTCCTCTAGACGTGCTCGGTGTGCCTCTTCAGAAACCAAACTGTCTCTCTTTACTAAATACCAGTTATATGATGTATGGAGATGCCTTCACTCAACTGAGAAGGACTACACCTATTATTCGGCCTGGCACAACATTTTCACCAAGATCGACTATTTGCTGGTCTCGCAATCTTTATTACATCACGTCTCCTCAGCAAATATTGGTCCTAGACACCTGATGGGCCATGCTTCGCTGGACTGCATATTGAACTTTAATTCTGATGCCGACACAGAAATGAGGTGGACCATGGACAGAAACATTTCATTGAAAGAGTCAGTAAGACAAAAATTGGACTCAGACATCAGAAATTATTTCAAGGAACTCTTTGGGATGTGATTAATGCATTCCTCAGAAACTGACACCCTTTGGGATGTGATTAATGCATTCCTCAGAGGTTCTATTATTTCAGTAACCTCGCATCTGAGAAATGAGAAAGAATTAAAACAGAATTAATGGACTGTGTTGCACTGCTAGAATCAGAACACAAACATGCAGGTGGGAAGCATGTATATGCCAAACTATTAGCAGAGCGGAAGGTCCTTGAAGCAACAGAACTTACACAAATCCAGAATAATTTGTTGTTCCTGAAGCAACAGTTTTGGCAAAAGTCACCTAGAAACATACGGCTCCTTGCTTGGAGGGTTCAGGACAGGAAAATAACAAGTTCTATTGGATCTATGAAACATCTAAATCGCATCCTATAATTTTCTCCCAAAGAGATTGTCCAAACCTTTGCAGACTTTTACAAGAAATTATACTGCTCAAACAATCCTGACCAGAGAACCATTGAATCTTACTTAGATTCAACAACACCCTTTTGATGCTTATTTATCTCCTGAACACAAAACTCTCCTGGAGGTACCTATTTCTTTGCAAGAATTCCAAGACTCCATTAAAACTTTGAAAACTAACAAGGCACTGGCCTGCCTTCTGAAGTCTACAAAACTTTTCACTCTTGTCTGGCAGAACCGCTACTATCCACCTGCAACAATGTTCTTTAAACCACCCTCCTGGTCAGAGTCATCCATTATTGTTATCCCAAAAGACAATAAAGATCCAACAGATCCTGCCTCCTATTGCCCGATAACTCTTCTCAACAATGATGAGAAGATTTTTTAAAAAATACTTTTTATTTGTTTCCCACACAATACCACATACATACACCCATATAACCAACAACATATAGACAAGTACAAATACATTCACCCTCATCCACCACCACCTTTCCAATCTCTGTTTTTTTCTTCCCCATGGCACATTGGTCACCTGTTTTTGTATAAATACAAACTCTCAGTCTTCAGAATTACCAAATACATATTTGAACTCAAAATCATAATTGTCTTTCGGTCAGTAATTTATCCAGTAAATCAATTATACCATTCATTCTGGATTTAAGAAAAATATATATACTAAAGATCTTCAAATTCCACTAAATTCATCTTGCTCTTACTTCCCATTTCCCAATCTAAATACCATAACCAGATTTATTTGTCTCTTTCTTGAGCCCTCTATTCTTTTTTACACACAGTCTAAACCTCCTATTTCCCAATTAATTAATTTTACACATTTAGACCCTCCTAACGTTAAATATATTTCATTCAAAACCACCATCTTTATCTCTTTGTTTTCTTCCCATAACACATTAGTCACCTATTTTGATTTGAATACAATCTCTCTACCTTCAAAGTTACCAAATAGCAGTACATATTATTAAACTCAAAATCATGATTACCTTTCATTTAATAATTTATCAGCCAAAGCAATTATGCCCATTCTTTCTGGATTTAAGGAAAAATATATACTAAAAATAATAGTCAATTAAATTATTCACCTCTTCAAAATTTACTAAGTTCATCTTGATCTTACTTTCCATTCCCCACTCTAAATATCATAGCCAGATTTATTTACCTCTTTCTTGAACCATCTATTCATTTTTATACACAGTCTGAACCTCCTAATTCCCAATTAATTTTGCACATTTAAACCCTCTTAATCTTAGTTATATTTCACTCAGGCTTGTCAACAGTCAATTATTTCCATTTAATCTAGATATAAAGAAAATCTATATTAAAAAGCAGAATATGTTTTTCCCCACATCTGTATAAATCAACTCTCAGTCACCTGCAGGTTTCATCCTATACTTCTTATCAAGTCTGTTTATTTAATCTCTCTACTGGTATAATTCTCAAACAATCTACTTTGTGCACGTACATCTGTAACCCATGTTAGAACCCATCCCAGCTACAGATGCCCACCTATCTTTTTTCAAGTATTCCACTCCTTTTTAACTTCTAAGTCTCTCCCGTCTATTTACCATTCACAACCAACTTATACTAATAAAACTAATCAGGAGCATTCATTACAATAGCCCTCTAATCCATTTGCTTTTTAAATAGCTTAAATTGATTTTCAGCTCCCGAGACGCCTGGTCTTCGAGCGCACTTTCTGGAGCCCCCCGGACTCGGGGAGGCCCCGCTTGGATTCCTGGAGGGAGACCAAGCGTAGGAGGCTTTGCTGGCCCCTCCTTTTTCCCTGGCAAGGAGGGGTGTGTGACCGGCTTGCCTCGAAGCGGGAGCGTCCGAAGAACAGGAACATGGTTGCCATGTTCCTGTATAACAGCTGCCAACCGTGCTTTTAGAATTTTTCTTTTTTGAAGATTACTTTTCCTGGCACACTGAGAGTTAAGTTTTGTTTTGTTTGGTGAACAATCGGCATTCAAACGGATCTCCAAACCCCTTCCATGGATTCCTACTTGGATGTAAAGAACGCGGCCGGAGACTATTTATGGGAAACGAAAGTGAAGAGCGACGAAGGGGTAAGAGACACTCATTTATTTACTGGAATTAGCATCTTCTCCTGGATGAAAAGCATAAAAACTTTAGAAATCTTCCCCTTAACTGTGTGAAGAAAACTAGCGAGAAAATGGCGGCAGAGCTTATCAGTGAGAAAATAATTGCGGAGCTCAAGTCGGAACAGTTAAAAAAAAAGTTAACTGAAGAACTAGGGAAAGCACTTCAACAGACATGGGACAAAATCTTGACAAATTCCCATAGTTTAATCGTAGATGAGAAAGAAAATAAAGGCTACCAGGGCGGAATGACGGGCAGGAGAGAAAGCAGACGGTAGAACGACAAGCAACACAGCTTGATTCGCAGCACCTGGCTACAGTAAAACAGATAACAGAAGAGGACTTGCCAAAAGACATTTTGGAAACAGGGAAAAAACCAAAAATAGGAAGGACAAAAAGACGGCGATATAAGCCTCTCGGGACAAAAAAGAAAGCAGTAAAGAAGGGAAAAACAGAGAAAGTTGTAAAGAAAATTGAAGGCTCCAAGCAAGGGAACGAACATGCAAATAAATATGGAGGAGCCTCCTTGGATTTTATGCTAAAAGAATATAGAGGCCAATGATGAGAAGATTTTTACCACCATACCCGCCAACAGGTTTAAATCAAGTATCTCTGTTTATGTTAATCCAGACCAGACTGGCTTCATACCAAAACATCAACTAACTAACAATGTCCAACATACTCTGAATGTTATTGAGCATGGCAAATGCTTAAAATAAGACTCTTTTATACTGGTGCTGGACTTTGACAAGGTGTTTGACTCCTTAGAAATCTCATACATGCTTACATTACTGAAAAGGATGGGTTTTGGTAGTAATTTTATCAGAGCTCTGCAGTCAATCTATGCACAACCCAGAACCTGGATATGAGCCAATGGTCATAATTCTTCTGCATTCCACCCTACAAGATGTACTAGGCAGGGATGCCCATTTTCCCCTCTAATCTTCACCCTCACAATTGAACCCTTAGCAGAAGAGCTACATAGACACAAGGAATTCTCGAGTATAACCCTTTGAGTCAATGAGCACAAAGTGAATCTGTATGCGGATTACTTGACACTGTATGTCTCTGACCCTCTTCATTCTCTACCAGCCACTCAAGAGATTCTCTCTAAATTTGGTAATATCTCTGGTCTTTGAATCAGCCCTTCAAAATCAGAACTGTATCCTATCTCTCTCTCTCTCCCAGCATAATGGCACAACTTAAAATTTCCCCTTCAGATGGATCTCAAACTATTTGGAGACATATGGGAATTCAAATCCCCATTGACCTAAAGGACCTGCCATTAAGGAACTTTCATGAGCTCCATAAGGATATCCAACTTCACCTTAAAGATCGGAACAATCTTCATCTCATGTTACCAGATCGCCTACACCTACTCATAAGTTTCATCTTTCCTAGATTTCTCTTTCTTTTCTGAGCACTTCTGATCAGGGGTCTTTTGGGGCCGGAGCATGCCGGAGCCCCGCCCCCAGGCCCCCTGAGCCCGCGCAGAAACGCTGCGGCTCGGGGGAGGCCCGGAGAGCCCCGCCCCCGGGTCCCCCGAGCCCGCACAGAAGTGCACAAACCAACCATGGTTCCCATCTGGTATGGAACACGAAGCTTTTCAAGAATGGTTATTAGCAGGACTATCACGTCCTTCTGAGCTTGTGAAACATGTAAGATTTGGGATAAATTCTATTTTGAAAGGCTGTTGGGGAATCAAATCCCATGGTTCCACTATTTACAATTGAAAACTCTAATGGAACATCTCACTTCCTTAGGCTCCCGTTGTCTGAGTTCAAACAAATTCTCACAACTTACTCTGATGCCTCGAAAGGTTTGCTTTCCAAACTATATAAAATCTTACTGGCAACTGATAATACTACTACTCTGAAACATCAAAAGCTATGGCAAGACAATCTCCAATTAGAATTAACACACACTGGTTCTCCATTTGGAATCCCCCTGCAAATACTTCAAAGGTTTTTAATAGCTGTATACAATTCTTCAAACTCACTTCCAGATGGCATTACACCCCAGAATGACTGCATCTAGTGAACCTCAAGCTTAGTCCGCTATGTTGGAAACACTGTGGACATATAGGCAGCTATTCTCGCTGCTGGTGGGAGTGTCCTGCAACCCAGCAATTCTGGCATGAAGTTGCGGCCCATATTAGCACAATTACCTCGCAACCACTTCCTGTCAGTCCAGAGCTGATGTTTTTAAACCTGTGGGAGACCTCCATCTGTGAAGTCAGACACAAAGAACTCACCTCGATTTTGCTTGCTGCAGCTAGACTGGCGATTGTGGCAGCCAGGAAACTGCCCATGCCCCCTTCTTTATCAGCCTGGTATGATAAGATTCGGGATCAGTTTGTGATGTGCTAAATCTCTAATACTCTAGATCAGGCTCAAGCTCCCTCAAATACGATCTATTCTAAATTTATCTTAACCCGGGCACCCATATTACAGTACATGGCTGAATCGGATCTCCTTCCCTCAGATCCAAGATATCATACCTGGCTTCATTTTTTACCGCTTCCTCGGTTGGACACGGTTTTGAGACTCCTTTTGATTGGCACTGATCCGTTGCTTTTCTGATTCCGATATGTCAGAGCGGACTCCCCTGGACTACAATGCATCCTGTTTTACATCCGGATGTATGTTACATTTCTGTGCTTTTCCAGGGGCCACAGGGGCTTTTTTCATTAAAAATAATTGGCCACTTGAAAAGTATGCAGACGGAGAGTGATTTCAGCTAAGCATACTTTTATTAGTCAGGAACAAGACACCTTGGCCGGCTCGCAGGCCGGCTTATATTCCCTCAGAACCCACCACCATAACACACACACCACTTCCCGATAGGCTATTTACAGTAACCGAGAGGCCTATTGGCCTCACGGTCTGGGACCTAGCCCTCTGATTGGGCCTGGCTAGGATCCTTCTGGCCCATTGTTCTTAGGCACGAAGCTTGAGATTTTGCTCCCCGGACAAGTCCAGACATGCCCGGCCCTGTCGGGCTGGATACACTACACCATTGAAAGTTGTTACAGTGTTCTAATAATATGCATAACTGCTTCTCTGAATTCTCAGTTTCTATCCTCGTTCATTACAAAGCTATGCCTTTCTTCCCTTCCTCCAGTCTGATTTTGCTTTCTTCCCTTCTTCCACTCTGATTTTACACCCTCCCTTCCTCCCTCCCTCCCTCCCTTCCTTCTTGTATTTCCTGGCTGCCTGGTTCTTCATCCCTCTGACCTTCTCTTAGGTCTCAAAATGAAATTGTAGCAGCCATTTCAGGTTAGCTAAGCAATCGTAGACAATGTTCACACAATGGGAAATCCATGTGCATTCACACAATGAATCCATGCACATTCATACAATGCATCCACATGCATTCACCCAATACAGCAATACTGCATATTGAGTTTCAGAAATGCAAGGCTGACAGGATCCATTTCCATGTGAATAGAATGTCAACTGTAATGTACTCCGCCATTGACCACGTGCGCGACCGTTGGGCCATGCGGTCATGCAAAGTCCTGTAGCTTCGCTCCTCTAGAACAATAGCCAAGCAGATCCTAGCCCGGTCTCAAAATGAAATTGCAGCAGCCATTTCAGGTTAGCTAAGCAATCGTAGACAATGTTCACACATTGGGAAATCCATGTGCATTCACACAATGCATCCATGTGCATTCACCCAATACAGCAATACTGCATATTGTGCTTCAGAAATGCAAGGCTGATAGGATCCAATTCCATGTGAACAGAATGTCAACACAACATTTGCTGAGGTATATTGTGTAAATAACCATAATGGTAGACTAGACCAAGAGATGTTGCATCATCTGCCGGTTTGGCTCACGTTCACCTTGCTTCACAGGGTTGCCATTTGCCTGGAGGTAGTGGGCCCCTTCCTGTCCTCACCCTCAGATCTCCACCCTCATTAATTTAGTAACAGGAGAAATAAAATGGGAGGGAACAGCATCAAGGGTGACACTTTGGGAATACGCCCGAATTTCTGTGGTCTTTACTATAGAACACCACAGAACTGATGTCACTTCTGGGTGAAGGGAATTGCTGGCTCGATGTCATCTCACAGTGACATCACAGGGAGTAAATTTCTAGAGCATCATCCAGAAATGACATCAAAACCATCAACCCCTCCACCTAGAAGTGATGTCACTTCAGAAAGACACAACACAAGAGAAGTCATGTTGGATCAGACCTTGTGAAACTTCATGAATGGAGGGGGCATAGGTTAGAACCCCCAATGCCCTCACTCCACAGTTGGAAGTGCTGCATTCTAAAAAAGGGGGGGGTATACCTCATTTTGTAATATCTATCGAAATTTAATAAGAAAGAGGACAGTTAAGAGAGTTCGAGTCCCAACCAGTGGCCAAAACCTAATCAACAACACAAAAAGCAGAGTCCCAACCAGTGGCCAAAACCTAATCAACAACACAAAAAGCAGAGACCAAACCCAGTTACAGCCTCAGTAGAGCATCCTGCAGGGCTCTTTTTGTAGCAGGGACTCCTTTGCATATTGGGCAACACACCCCTAATGTAGCCAGTCCTCCAAGAGCTTACATAGCTCTTCTTACAGGGGCTACTGTAAGCTCTTGGAGGATTGGCTACATTAGGGGTGTGTCGCCTAAGTTGCAAAGGACTTCCTGCTACAAAAAGAGCCCTGGTACGTGAATCTCGCTTATAAATAAAAGCCGAATGGTGGTAGCACTTCTCTAGAACATTCCACACGCTCCAAAATCAGTTCGCTCTCTGATCTGTCATTCAGAGGGTCTCCCTATCCACTGGCTGCTTTGTCTGAGTCCTGCCTCCAACATTCTAAACATTTTGCTTTTCCTCCCCCCCCCCATAGCCAGTCAGAACACAGAGGTTATTTGCATATGCAGCCTCATTGGCCTCTGCCTCGGAACACAGAGGTCGTTTGCATATGTGACTTGATTGGCTTTTGCCTCTAACATTCTAAACAGTCTTGCTGTTCTGAGGTAAAATGTGTCCAATCTCCAGTTGAGGGCTGGAGATCCCTCAGAATTACAACTGCTTTCCAGATGGCAGAGATCAGTTCCCCTGGAGAAAATGGTGGGCTCTGTATCCTTATATGCTGCTGAGGTGGCCCTTTATGACAGCCAATGTAACCTAGCAGTCAGGGCTTCAGAGCACGGGAGAGGCTGCAGGTGTGTGGGGGGTGGAAAGCTGAAGAGTGAGGGGGAAATAAAGGTAGGTTGATGATTGGCTGGGAAGAAGATAGAGTTGCCAACTCCAGGTGGGAAATTCCTGGAGATGTGAGGGATGGAGCCTGGAGAGGGTGAGGTTTCAGGAGGTGTGGGACCTCAGACAGGTACAAAGCCATAGACTTCACCCTCCACACCAACTATTCACTTCTGGGGAACCATCGTTGCCAATCTCCAGGTGAGGGCTGGAGATCACTCAAAAGTACAACTGTTCTTTAGGTAGCAGAGATCAGTTCCTCTGGAGAAAATTGTGGACTCAGTGTCATTATATCCTGCTGAGGTTGCCACAGCAAATTGACACTAAGTGTCCAAGGCCGGGGCACCCGCCCAGAGCCTCTTTCTAGAGGCCGTTGTATTTATTTCCACAATGGGCCTTTTTCCTAGTTTTAAATAATGCAATAACTATATCTGTCATCTTGGAAAATTCTACAGGAAAAAGGACCCTAAATCAGCATGTTTACTCTCCCTCCCCCCCAAAAAAAAAATATATATAAAGCAGTAGCTGTAATCCCTGGACAGATGTGTACAACATGATCCCTGACTGCCTCATTAGTAACAGAATCCTTCCCCAGATTTGCATCTCACTCTCTGTAGGGTGTGCCATGGCTATTAATACAGACCCCAAAGAGAAAGTTTTCTCTGCAAAACATCACATAGGAACCAGGAGAGCCACAATTTAATTCATCTTCTTCCCATTTTAGATATTTCTCTACCAAACAATGGTAATGATGGACAGAGATCTTTTTTCCCCACTGGAAGTCTTTTTTCTGATCATTTTCGCAATTGAGTCCATGGTTTCCCTGTTGGGGAATGGATTCATCCTAGCCGTGTGCGGCCACAGCTGGCTGCGCAACAAGAAGATGCTCCCTTGTGATTTCCTCCTGACCACTCTGAGCCTCTCCAGGTTTCTTTCGCAGTGGGTTTCCACGAGCAGCCAATTTGTGCATTTCAGCTCTCCAGAGATGTATATATACAGTACAGCAGAGCAGGCATCTGCGATCTCCTGGAATTATTTCAACACAGCCAGCCTCTGGTGTGCCACATGGCTCAATGTCTTCTACTGTGTGAAGGTCACCAACTTTCCTCACCCGCTCTTTGCATGGCTGAAGCTGAGAATTGGGGCTCTGGTGCCCAGGTTCCTTGGAATATCTCTCCTCGCTTTCATAATCCTCTCTATTCATCCACTCATGAGGTATTTTGAAGATGAAAAATGTCACAATCTCACAGGATACCTGCCAGAGAACACCAGCCAAAAGGAGGCTCATGACATCAACTGTGTTAGGTTTTTAATTGCTCTTCAGATTTCTTCTATTGGCATCAGTTTCAGCATCTGCTTAACGGCATCTGTTGTTTTGCTTCTCTCTCTGTGGAGGCACAAGCAGAATCTGAAGAAGGGTGGCCTCAGCACCAAGGACTTCAGCACTCAGGCCCACCTCAGCATCATGAAGCCTTTGCTTCTCTCCCTTTTCTTCTACATTTTACATTTCGCCGCCACAATCCTTGCCCTCACTAATTCTTTCAAGTATGGCAAGATTGAGCAGCTGATTTGTGAGATATTCCAGTTTTCGTATCCTTCAGCACACTCCGTCATCTTGATAGTCACCAATCCCAAACTGAGAAAAGCGTGTACCCATGTTCTAAACCTCAGAAGACACACATCATGAAGAGGATGTGTCTCCCCAGAGAAATTCCATTTCTTTGGTGGAGAAGTTCGATAGGCTAAAGGGCAATCTCGTTCATCCCTCAGACCCTTGCTAACTATTTTTAATGGGCATTTGAGTGATCAAATGATCTCAAGGAATCTCTATGAGCCAGTGTGGTGCAGTGGTTCGAATTTGCAATCTATCCTACCTAGAAACTT